>NC_136600.1:2692500-2790000 GCF_910589615.1 Taurulus bubalis
TGGTTGGGTAATGTAGCCTGTCAGTCAGGACATGAAGCTCCTATAGGTTCAAGTGACGTTTGTAGCTGTGCTCTCATGCAAACTTGCTTTTCTTCAATCAATATGCGGTGTCATCGGTGAGTTGCCTGGATTTTGCTATTGTTTGTTTGTTTGTTGTTATCTGACAAAAGTCTTGTTTGTAGCTGCTTTGGTGGTCTGATCTTGAAACTGATTACACAGCTGGAATCATAAGAAGGTTTCCGGAAACATATGGCACTCGTACCGAACTCGTACCAAACTATAAATAGGGGGTACATCCTGTACTGGACAATAGAATGTCCAGTACAGGATGCCCGCGGAATGGCAGAATGTTAACAGGTTTTTAAACGGTATTTACTTTGTTTGTAGGCTCAACCCATGCTCTCTCTAGGGAAGGCTTATAACTAGCTGGACATTTCAAAGTGTCATTTGCGCCATTAAACGCTGCTTCGTTACAGCAACAAAGCCATTTCACGAGTTAAGAATAAATGGTTGGGCACAAAATAACTACGTAACCTAAGTTTGTATGAAACGTCACAAAAAAACATGTCGCTAACAACCAAAAAACACCGGTCGGACGATCGGTGTCTGTTTGATCCCTCTGTCACATTGTATACGATGCCACATTGTATACGATGCTACATGTTCAAAGCGTAGCATGTTCACACAGATGCCTTCACATTGCCTTCAGTACAGTTTCAGGGGTAAAACTCTTCACCTCTAACTTATTTTTCTTCCTGCGTCACTCGTCTGTTCCCACTGCCAAAGACAGGAGATAAGAGGAATCTAAACAAGAGATAACCACACAGCATCGCCGTGGATACCTCATGGGAAGCAAGCCAAAAGAGAGCCGAGAGGAGGAGTCTCCACCCTCATCAAGGATTGATACCCCTTTCGGAGAGGAGGAGTCTCCACCCTCATCATTAAGGATTGATCCCCCTCTCGGAGAGGACGAGTCTTTACTTCCCTCACCAGCACCTACTTCCACCCCCCCACACTTCATCCAGATCCCTCTCCTCTCTACTGTACTCTCTCCCTCCTCCCCATCCTCCCCCCTCAAGGAGTTCACTGACCGCATGAACGAGATGGTCATTGCTGGAACCAAACTCACTCCCCACCGCACTCCCACTTCCCGTGCTAAAACCCCTCCAGCTAGACCTCCGTCACTGGTTCAAAGTGCTTTGACGCAAACACCGAAGTTAAAGCGCCGTGCCCCTCTCCCGCCTCCACAACATTTCCACCACCATCCTCTGTCTCCACTACCTGATAAAGACACAAATTAATATATTTCAGATCCGGACTACAAGGCTAATGACACCACTGATTATCTCCAGGAACAGTCGGGGCCCTGTATGAAGCTAGCCTTCTTAATTCCTGACTTATCGAAAAGGAAAGGTGAGGCTACATTAGTAAATCTTCAAATGTATCCAATTTAACATTCATTCCTCGTCAGTCTGTCCAAAGAAATAGGGCAAATAGAGTTTTAAACACATTCAACTTAGCTTTATTAAATGTCAGGTCTATGTCAGGAAAAACATTTTTAATCAATGATTTCACTATTAGGCACAAACTTGATTTTTTTGTTTTTAACCGAAACTTGGTTAGACCACGATAACAGTGCAGCTGTTCTTATTGAAGCAACACTTCCCAACTTCAGTTTCATGAGTGAAACAAGAGCGCATAAGAAAGGAGGTGGAGTTGCTATTTTATATAATGAGTCTTTTCAATGCGAGCAGATGTCTTTTGGTCATTTTACTTCCTTTGAACATATGGCTCTCAATTCCACGCAAGTTTTATTCCTTAACATTTACAGACCACCTAAATACTGTGCCACCTTCTTTGATGAGTTTACTGAATTGCTGTCTATAATCTGTATTGATTTTGATTGTGTTGTCATTGTTGGCGATTTTAATATCCATGTTGATAATCCCCAGGATAGATGGTCTATAGAGCTATGTGGTGTCCTTGATAACTATGATCTGAGCATGTAACAGGTCCCACCCACAACAAGGGGCACACTCTAGACCTAATCATCACCAAAGGTCTGGACATTTCCAAGGTTGCTGTGACTGATGTTGCACTCTCTGATCATTTCTGTGTTTTCTTTGAGAGTGCAATCTCCCTGCACACAAATGTCCAAACCAAGGTTGTGACAAAGCGTAACATCACTGAAAACACCAGTGAACTATTCATTCAGAAGTTCTGCTCCACACCAGCCCTCTCTTGCATCTCAGTCAATGAGCTTGTGGATGGCTTCAATTCTAAAGTTAAAAATGTTATTGATGCCATTGCACACTTTTTTCAAAAATATTTCACACTGTATGACCGCTGATCTTTTACAAATTGTAAACACATCCCTTCTCTCAGGTGTCTTCCCACAATCCCTAAAAACTGCAGTTATTAAACCACTTCTAAAGAAGGCTAGTTGAGACCCCAAAATATTGAAAAACTATAGGCCAATATCAAACCTCCCATTTTTAAGTAAAATAATGAAAAAAGTGGTTGTTCAACAGCTGAACAACTTCTTCGCCGAAAATAACTGTTTCGATGTCTTACAGTCCGGCTTTCGTCAGCACCACAGTACTGAAACTGCTCTTGTTAAGGTTTTCAACAACATCCACTTAAACACAGACAGTGGCAGAACTTCAGTCTTAGTATTACTGGATCTCAGTGCTGCATTCGACACGGTCGATCATGACATACTACTAGATAGACTGAAAGTCTGGGTAGGACTCTCTGGCGCAGCACTTAACTAGTTTGAATCCTACTTGAAGGACCGACAATACTTTGTGTCAGTAGCTAATTACACATCAGAGCTGACTAGGATGACATGTGGTGTTCCCCAAGGTTCAATACTGGGGGCTCTTCTGTTCAACATCTACATGCTTCCACTCGCTCAGATTATGAAAAACAACAAAGTGTGTTATCATAATTATGCAGATGACACACAACTCTACATAACTATATCAGCAGGGGACTATAGTCACAGGCCTCTGTAAAAAGTCAATCAGAAAGCTGCAGCTGATTCAGAACGCTGCAGCTTGAGTCCTCATTAAGACCAGAGAAGTGGATCACATCACTCCAGTTCTGAGGTCTTTGCACTGGCTCCCTGTCAAAGAAAGAATTGACTTTAAAATCCTGCTGCTGGTTTATAAACCACTGAATAGTTTAGTGCCTAAGTATGTTTGTGATCTGCTGCTACCTTATGAACTATCCCAGCCACTCAGTTGCCTTACAGTCGACATGATACAAAGGACACGCAAAAAGTAAGTTCTCGTTGCACATCAAATGACTTCCAATTGTCGTGTCCATCGGTGGTCGGAAAAGTAGGAAGTAGGAAAAAAACAACACAAACATGTTGTCCATATACATTTGTATGTCATATGCTGTTGGAGTGTACTTCATAGTGTACTTTAGGTGGAATTTGACAGCAGTTTCATTCTTTACAAGTCAATCTCCATTCATTGATTGCAGTTATTTGTGATTTTTCTATTTTTAATTAAATGATCGATTAATCGTTGAAGCTCTATTGTAAAGAATGTCTGGTTTATGAGAGAAAGAAAACACTGGTGATTGTTGGTTGTCGCACTTGCATCCCACTTTTATTTGCTTAATGTCAGGAAGGGTCCAGTTAATCTCTTGAAACAAATAAATGTTGTAATAATATTTGGTTGGCAAAATAAAAACTTGAGTTTCTATCAGGTGTTGCACATAACCATAGTTCATAACCATATATATTAAAAGGTTGTGTACTGTCACAGTTCATGCAGTCAATAATTAATGTCAATTATGTTTCACTAGGAAATGAATGAATAGTCTTTATTTGCTTTATTTGATCATAATAATCTGAAAGACAGGATAAAACAATCCCATCCTCATATTTGTTTTCTGGATTTAAATTAAAATGGTTTCAATGCTTGTCTCTTTCGCCGTTTAATTCCGTATGTTCAAAACGTGCATTCATTATGCCATAACAATTTCCCCTCCCATCTTTCCTCAGCTTCAACACGACCAATCACATTCTCTGCCACCTCCTCCCTCCCAATGGCTGACCAGCATGTGCAGGTCTGATCCCGCCCCTCGACTGGCACCTCTGGCCAGAGGAAAGAACTCACTGCTTGTTAATTCGTTTAAAAAAAAGATTTTTTATTGAATTTCTCCCACCGTTTCCCGCTTAGTTAATCCCTGCTCTGGCCTGTGGGCAGATGGTTGGCGTGTAATTACCGGCTGCTGGCATGTGTGCTTTCTCTGGGCTTATCCTCTCATTCTGCTCGCTGCAAAGTCTTTGTGTTGATCTATCTCTCCTCTCCTTTCCGCTCCGCTCTGCACCTCCTCCTCTCCTCCCGTCCGTTTCCTCTCTCCTATCTCCTCCCCGTCCCTCACGCTCCAACTCTCTCTGCTCTTCCCTCTCACTCGATCCACGTATCTGAGGAAATATCTCGCCCCAGACGGAATTTTAAGAGTGGGAGTAGTGCGGAGAAAGAAAAGAAAAAAAAGAGCCGCAATTTTCTTTTCAGGATCAAGAGAAAAAGGAATGGGGGACGTTTTTCGCCCATTTTGTAATCATTTTCTGTGCCGGTCTATTGAGCGTGGCATCAGTCAGTGCCGGGGCCAAGTTAAGCTTCTCCATTCTTTGAGGACACATGTTAATAAAACAACCAGCAGATAACAGTAATTACCTCTCAGTGGCTCCTGCTCCTTGCGGGGTACACGCTGTGAGAGAGAGGTCTGCCTCTTCTCCAGCCTGTACGTCCAAAAGATTAATTTGGTTTTTAATTAGAGCACACCCTGAGTGATACACCAAATGTAGCCCCCCTCCCACATCCTTCTCTCCTCTTCCCTGCCTCTCTGTCATCAGCGTATTAGCATAAGTAATTAGAGATTCCTCTTTGCCTGCACGGTCTCGCGCTTTAAAATTGAACGTGTTGATCTCGTTTAATTCTTCTGTAGTTTGAGGCCGCCTGTCTTGTACAATTAAGATAGCGTGCAGGGAGGGTGGTTGATGGCGGGGTGCTAGAAGCCTGCAACCCGCTCTTGAAGCGTTATCTCTGTTTAGTTGTAAACTCTCCAGAGTTCTGTGGAGATTTAGGAGGTGAGGAGTGGAGTTGGAGGGCCAGCTGCCTCGCTGCCAGATGAATGTTCGGGAGGCTCCGGGTTTATGTTGTTTCATTCATTTCACTTCGGTGCAAAGGTAAAAAAAGAAGAAGATCTGCACCGACTCAATCAGACTTTGCAGATGTACAGGCATCAGCTCATTGTGTAATTCTAGTAATTGAAGTGTCCCAGTCCAACCACATTATCATAATTTTGCAATTAGTGCCATGTTGTATCCGCCAGGATTCAGACCCCCCAAGTCTCTCATTTGAGGACACTCGGGATGTGTGCTCCATGAAAGGAAGTAGTGAAATGCTAATTCAGAATGAGGATCTTTGAGGCTTCGTCATGCTGACAACACTAAGAGACATATTGTGTTCATTTTCAGGTTCATACTTTTATTTTAGGTTATTACTAGTTTTAATGATAAAGGAAACCACATTATTTCTCTCATACTCGTATTGTTGCAACACATGTATTCACGCTCTGTATGAAAAGCTCTGTTTTAGCGCTCGTCTCTTTAAGGCCCCAACTCCTGACAAGCACACTCGGCTCTGATTGGTCAGTGTTTGTGGGCTTCCAATTAACCTGTTAACGTTCTGCCCCTCCCCCACCCCCCGCGGGCGTCTTTTACTGGACATAGCGTACACTGTACCCCCCATTTATAGTTGTTAACTGATGACGCCGCATATTGATCCATAAATCCATAACATTCCAACAAAAACGGCGTTGTTACGTCGTAAAGGTCCAATAAAAAAAAATCCCATAAAAGATTTTGTCCAAAACATGTGATTACATCCATAAATATCCACCAACTGGTGTTGCATCATTTCATATCAGCTGGAAGATACGAAAGAAAGCAGTTTTATTTTTAGCAGAAAGGCAAGTTTGCATGAGAGCACAGCTACAAACTCAGTATCAAAATGACCGCCGACATCTAAGATTTCTATTGGATCCCCACTTGAACCAATAGGAGAGTCTTGTCCTAACTGACAGGCTACATTACCCAACCAGAAGCCACGTTGAAGAACAAAGTCAACCCCTGTCTCCTTATGTGGCTCAAGCCTGTCACGTCGTACGGCTCAGATGACAGGCGTTTTGTACAGCCAATGAAATTGCCTAAAAAACGAATACCAGGAAGAGGGGAAGGGGGGCGGCAAATAATCCCAACAGCCTTCAATTTGATGAGAAGAGACAGTTGCTGATAGAGCTTCAGTTTGGCCTTGAATCAGCATGAACATGCATTTATACTTCATTTTCTCTGTGTCAGAAATACTGGTAGTAAATATGAATAGTACCTCTATAAGCCTTTTAAATAGGTATATAGTATATATATATCATGAATATTTTCAGTCTCAAAATGGAAAAACATCTAGACATTTCATTAGAAAAACATGAGTAAAATATTAATTTTCTGTGATATTGTTATCTGCTTTTTACTTACACTAGAAAAGGCTTCAGGCTATGGTTTCACTGTGTTTTCCAGTTCATAGGTCCCATTGATAGTCATCTACAGGCATCTATTTACAAAGAAATGTTCAGGCGGAAATAAAAACCTTATATTTTAGTGTGTTCAAACTCATATAACTCATTGTCAGAAGCACTTAAAGTGATTCTGACTATTGAGGGAAAAAAGCTTCAGATTGCTACCTTTCAAAAGAGACCAAGACCATGCACTTACTCGCTTCCAATTTACTTTGGGTATACCTGGATAGGCGTTTTTCGTCAAATTTTACAGGAACGCTAAGAGGTTTAAGCAATAGCAAACTTTTCATTATACAGACACCAGAGATGATTATGTCTTAAATGGGCCTGGGATTTATCCAAATAATCAGTCCAAAAAAAGTGTACAGTTCCAGGTGGTAAAAAGTGAACCCATGTCGTATGATTTATAATACGACATGGGTTCTTTAGGGGTAAGAATCTCTAAGCAGGAAAAAGGCATGTGTTGCAAACTCAAATTGAACCTCCAATTGAGATGCCTATTCTAAATTTGTTGTATATGTATAGGTGTGTTTTGTTTATCCGAGGAAGCTCCTAAACCCTGAATAATATCAGCATATCTTATATGTCTTTAAACGGAAAATGCTCCATCTGGAATGAAGCCACGCTGGTGATATCCAAATGGAATATGCTATGTAAATGACAAGTATTAACGTTTGAATATTGTCATATTTGGAATACTAGTGTTGTACAGGTAGTCAATGACAGTCAGATGACTTTTCACTACTTGAGAAGTGAGAGGCAAGTGGATCTTTGAGAGCTGAGAAGGTAGAGAATCCATCGCTGTGACCCTTTCCTTCACACACTGCACTGGCGAGCTCTGCAACCAAGTGTCTCCATCTCTCATCAACTATGACTCTACTTAGCATGAATTACGCTGTCATGGCCACAACAGTGCTGAGAGATTACTTTGCGTTTCATGCAGATGGGTTTCCTGCAGTAAGAGGGATGCTCTTTCTCTTTCAGGCAACACAGGAATGCAGAAGAAGACACCTTTTGAATGGCTGTTCTGCCAACATTATTTGCATTCAAAAATTAACTCTCTTATACCACACACACACACACACACACACACACACACACACACACACACACCCCTACCTGGTCTTTATGAAAGGAAACACAGTTAGTGAGATAGAAGCATAACTGGCGTCTGACAAAGGTGTGTTTTAATGCATGACAGGAAAAGAAAGACTGAGGGTAAATAATGACTTGAGAAAATATATTTGAAACTGCCTTGATTGAGGTTACTGACTTAAGATAATAACAGCAGCACTTAAAGTCATTCTAACTGTTGAGGGAAAACAACTTCAAATGATTACCTTTCAAAAGACACCAAGACCATGCATTTACTCCAAATAGTACAGCTTCCAATTTACTTTGGGTATACCTGGATAGGCGTTTTTCGTCAAATTTTACAGGAACGCTAAGAGGTGACCTCCATTAAGCTGGCTGGTGTTTCTAAGCCACTAGTTTGCTCATAATGAAGAATCTCATATTCTAGATAGTCAAACACTGCATTTTTCTCAGAAAACACCGGACTGAAGGCATTTAAGGCATCTATCTGCATAACCCGCGTTATGGCATAAATTTTCTTTGGCAAAAATGACTCCTGAACTGTGATGACCTGTCTTTGAAATATTGGAAATGTAATACCCTTTAAGCCCAGAGCTTGGTGTGACCAGTCGGCCTGTACGGACAGGAGCTGACCTTTTGGGCTGACAGACCGTTGTCATCATTTCTCTCTGCAGATATTTCAGTCAGATATATGATGGCTGTCAGTCAGTCCTTCCCTCTATTGCAAGCATTGTACCTACTTTTTTTGGATATCTTAATGTACTTCCACATAATATAAATAACAGCAAGGGACTAGGACAACAGGGCCAGGTGTTAGCCTGGTGGAAGAGGGACACTGATAAACACCTCAGCATTGACAGAGCTGACTGTGTTTGCATAGTCTCCAACAATCAGAGTCTCAGGCCCAGTCTTTTCCTACGGCCTTTTATGTTCGGTTCTTCGGTGCTTTGTGAAGATACCTGCTTATCCAGATCATCAGATTTAGGATCCTGCGACAGTGGAGCGAATCTGTTTTTAAGTTGTAGGCTTGGTTGTTGTGGAGTTTCTTTGCTGGTTTTACTTTTCCCAGCTGCGTATCGGGGATGAGGAGGAATTTTGCCTGCGTGGTAGTGCAGGCCAGCCAGTCGCATCAGAGATCTCAGGGTGCTGGGCTCTGCCTGTTAGTCGTCCTGTTAGTCGTCCTCCCACATCCCGAGGGTGTGAATGCCTCTGCGGCTTTGCGCCGAGAGAATTCCAGGGAGGACTACCATTTGAGGTTTCGTTAACAGCTACACAGCCCTCCTGTTTCTTGGTAGGCCTGGTCGTGCTAGTTAGCTGTGTCTTAGCTTGCATTAGTACGTGATTTTGAGTCCATGGTAAAGTGGTATCATTCTGACACAGTCCATTTACCTCCACGTTCACTTCTATTCGGTAGATTTTTGTTTCCAAAACTGCAATCTTCTGCAGAAGTTTGTAGTAGTTGTCCATGGAGAGGGATGGCATCTTGCTGCTCCTTAGCTTTAGCTTAGCTGCTAAGTAGCCTTTAGCTTAGCTGCTAAGTAGCCTATAGCAATGTATCTTTAAACCAGCGGAATTAGGGCAATAGCCAGCCAAATCTATAGAAAAATAGAGTCCCAGTGGTGTTCAAGTATCCGGGAGCTGCTGCTCAAAGATTCTCACAGAAGAAAAAACAAGAATATCAGAAGGTATTAGAAGAAAAATCCAAACAGAGGCGAGAGCAAGCAGAAAAGCGTCTGCACAGTAAGAAAGCAAGAAGCAGGACTTAACCCCGACCAACAGGCAGAGCCCAGCACCCTGAGATCTCTGATGCGACTGGCTGGCCTGCAGTACCATGCAGGCAAAATTCCTCCTCAACCCCGATATGCAGCTGGAAACAGCAGAAAACAGCTGGGAAAAGTAAAACCAGCAAAGAAACTCCACAACATCCAAGCCTACAACTTAAAAACAGATTCGCTCCACTGTCGCAGGATCTTAAATCTGATGATCTGGATAAGCAGTTATCTTCACAAAGCAGGGTAAGAACCGAACATAAAAGGCCGCAGGAAAAGACTGGGCCTGAGACTCTGATTGTTGGAGACTATGCTGTAAAAGATGTCCGAACGATGTGCAGCAAGAATACCAAAACACTCTGCTTTCCGACAGATATGGTGTCTAACATGAGAGATAAAATCCTGGACATCATGGCTGACCATCCCACGGTGAAAAACCTCATTGTGCTGTGATATTGTGAAACAAGAGTCTGAAGTTCTGAAGCGAGACTTTATTGACTTGTTAAACAGTCAGCTCTGTCAATGCTGAGGTGTTTATCAGTGACCCTCTTCCACCAGCCAGGAGAGGAGATGAAAGATTCAGCAGGCTGTTGAAACTGAACAGATGGCTGTCAACTGCATGCACTGACAATACAATACATTTTATCGACAATTTTTACATTTTCTGGGAGCGTATACATCTTTTTAAGGCAGATGGAGTTTGCCTGAACAAGTCAGGGGTAAAACTCTTCATCTCTAACTTATTTTTCTTCCTGCGTCACTCGTCTGTTCCCACTGCCAAGGACAGGAGACAAGATGGATCTAAACAAGAAATAACTACACAGCATCGCCGTGGAGACCTCATGGGAAGGAAGCCAAAGGAGAGCCAAGAGGAGGAGTCTCCACCCTCATCATCAAGGATTGATACCCCTCTCGGAGAGGACGAGTCTTTACTTCCCTCACCAGCAACTTTTCATTCAACACTACTATGCGTACTACGTTCACTGAAAGAAAGTTAACGGGGACCGTGACAATATTTGAACACCCACCGTTCAGTCTTTTATCCACCCTGTAGCCATATATAACCCCGTTTGCGATCGTTAGCTCGCTCGGTAGCTCCGTGTGAGCAGCAGCTAACGTAAACACTACGGCAGTAACGATTAACAGAGATATAACACCACTAAGCGTACTAAGTTTACTGAAATAAAGTTAACGGGGATTGTGACAATATTTGAGCACCCACCGTATGGAGATAAATCCAGTTCATATGTATTGTTCATTTAAAAAATAAGATTTGAACCTAAAAAATCAAGTTCTGATATTGAACTTTGAAAAATATTTTTTTTTTCAGTTTTCAGTAACAGATTTTATATTTTCAACTTTCACTCTTTCAAATCTCTTTTTTTCGGGTTCAATTTTTTTTTTTCAAGTTTAAAACTTTTTTTCAGATTCAGAACATGTTTTCAGATTCAGATCGTTTTTTTTTTAATCATTTTCATACTTGGCATGAATGACAGTATAAGAGCAATAAACTATGCCAGGTTGTGCCTTTCAAAAACGACACTATAATATCTGACGTTTCGCACCATTGTGAAAACAGCTTACTGTCCCTGCAACGCCGTTTGCTGTGTGGGATGAACTGGTTTTGAATTAAATGGTTTATTATTTTTGTGTGAGGCAGATGTTCCTCTGAAACTATAAACAGATCAGTTTGCTGTAAACTTCACTACCCGGCCGCGAGGCTGTCCTTGAGACGCCGAGGACAGTAGTGAGGACAAAAGTGAAAGTGAAAGTTGGTGCTTCGTGCCTTCGCCTATTCAAAACACACTGAATAACTACACAAGAGTTAGTGTGTCTTTTGAAACACTACGATGAGCGACTTGATGCAGCAATCATTTAGGATTTTGACAGCATTATCAGGAAAAGTTATTCATCTTCACAGTGGTGGTTCTACATGTAATTACGCCCCGGGCGAGACCCCCCTCCGAGCGCCCCCCACACCCCGGCCGGTTAAAAAAAAAAAAAGTCGGAAAAATATTTTATTTTGAAAAAAGACCGGATACATCCATCTGTGCGTAGCCTCAAACGTAACCTCTTGACATGTGTCAAGAGGTTCCATACGTTTCCCCAAAAGTGAAACTTAAAAGTCCGTTTCAACTCGGTGTTCTGGATTAAAATCAAGGCAGAGTTACTGAGATGGCCAAAAAAGCTCTGAAACCCTGCCTCCATTCCAACATCCTGTCTTTGTGAAGCGGGTTTTAATGAAGTTACAGAGTGCACATACAGGTTTAAGTTACGGAGTAGAGTCAGTAGACTGTACATAAACACGTCGGTCTTTTTCTCCCGTCACCCCGAGACGGACCGGCTCGTTGTAGAGAAACAAGCTCAGGGCTCCACTAATGCAGCGTCGTGGTGGGATGTATCTTTATGCACTTTATGATTGTCTTTATGCCGGTCGTATTACGTCATATTTATTACGTCATATTTTTCGTCTACACCGTGAAGGCAGGTCCGTGAAAAAAACGGTCCGTGGCTCAAAAAAGGTTGGGTACCACTGCATTAGAGTATGGCTCCATAGCCCACAGTGGATCCCCCCGCGCCCCCGCAGCCCCCCCACACACCCCCAGCAAGCAGCCGCAGGGGGCGCCAACCCCCCCACACAGCGACATGGCAGATACTGGAAAACCTTCACGGCCCAGATAATTATTATTATTTTCTTTAAGTGGTCGTTCCGCCCCCGACGTGTCATGAAAAAGTGCCGCCCCGGGCGGCTGCCCGCGTCGCCCGTGCCCAAAACCGCCCCTGCATCTTCATGACGAAGATATCACTTGTTAACTGTCGACATAAAGGAGTGGACAGACGATTCCCATCAAGAGTTGAACCACTGATCATGTCTGACGTCTAATCTTAAGAGTCTCCCGCACTGAGCTAGAACAAACTAAAGAACAGATAGCATATTATCAATTTAACACTCAGATTAGTAAATATATCACTAATAATCATCATTAACTGCGTTTTATTTTTGCCACATCAACGTTAATGCACGTAGCTCACCACGTATGTGGTTTTGGTAAATTATGCAAGATGAAAAGGCAGCCGGTGTTAGAATATGCTGTAGAAATATGAGTATATTGCAATCTGGATAAATGCGTGCTGCACAGGGTAGACTTTCGTTATGATGATAGAGATGAAAGTCAGTTGCAGGGACAGTAAGCTGTGTTCAGTGGTGCGAAACGTCAGATATTATAGTGTACTTTTAGAACGGCAAAACCCGGCATAGTGTATTGCTCTTATACTGTCATTCATGCCAAGTATGGTCTAAAACAGCTTGCTAAACATAACTGTGTCACTGGCGTCAATTTAGTTTACTGCCAATCCTGTGAATATGCTGTATGAAGGTATAGTGAGTCATAATGCTCAAGGTACCCATGGTATCTGAAGGCAACGTGGTTGAGGCTGGTTCTCAGCCTTCATTGTTAAGCTGTCACTCATGAGACCACGCCCCTGCAGTTGAAACCACGCCCCCACGCCAGATCCAGGCCAAAAGTCTGAACCTGAAAAAAAACGATCTGAATCTGAAAACATGTTTTGAATCTGAAAAAAAAAACATCTGAATCTGAAAAAAAGTTTTGAACTTGAAAAAAATCTTTGAATCCGAAAAAAAGAGATTTGAAACTGTAAAATTAAAGAGTGAAAGTTGAAAATATAAAATCTGTTACTGAAAAAAAAAAAAATTAAAAGTTCAATATCAAAACTTGATTTTTCAGGTTCAAATCTTATTTTCAAATGAACAATACACATGAACTGGATTTAGCTCCATACCACCGTTCAGTCTTATAGTCTGCCTGTAGACATATATAACCCCGTTAGCGATCGTTAGCTCGCTACCTGCTAGCTTCGTGTTAGCAGCAGCTCTATCTGGCTACAGGTCCCATTACAAACGTAAATATGCTATTGCAAAGTTCAGTAAATACACTTACCCATCTTCCAATGGATCCCTTTGCTTGGCGTTGTCCTGTACATCTCAGGGATCGACTCCTTCAGGCTCTTTTTATGGTTGAAGCTGCGCTGTTCTCCAGTATAGCTTCGCTCAGCCTGCCTGCTCTCTTTTTCTCTCTCTCCCGGTGAAGCTGTGTACGTATCATATGACACGTCTGGGTGTGTAGAATGCTCTATCTTACTGTGTGAATCTCATATGATCTCGCGGACACAAGGCAGAGGAAGCTGAAGTTTAACTAAATCTTGGAGACGTGGAACCATATTTCTGTGCAGAATTATCGTGACGGAGTGAATATTTTCAAAACGGCAGTATCGTATAGCGCGTCGGCGTGCTCGAAAATCTCGAAGGGTTAAACCACTTCTAACGAAGGCTAGTTTAGACTCCGAAATATTGAAAAACTATAGACCAATATCAAACCTCCCATTTTCAGAGGTGTCAAGTAATGAAGTACAAATACTTTGTTACTTTACTTAAGTAGAAATTTTCGAGGGTATCTATACTTTACTGGAGAATTTATTTTTCAGATGACTTTTTACTTTGTAAGGAGTAGAAACTCCTTACATTTTCACGCAAATATCTGTACTTTCTACTCCCTACATTTTAAAAATAGCCTCGTTACTATTTCATTTGTTTGTTTTCAAGTCCGGCTTGTCATCGTTCAAAAACACAAAAAAAAAAACCTCTCCGCCCCATTGCGCACAGATACGTGCGCGCGCACACACACAGGTGAGCACTGAGCACACACACTAGCGGACAGAGAGCGTTTAAAAACATGTCACGTGAAAAGCAGACCGCTATATCTGCATTTTAAACGCTCCCAGGGTGAAGATGCAACAGCAGCTCTCCTGTGACGAGCAGCGGAGTTGCTCCTCGCACCGGCGCAGCTCTCCTGCTCCAGGTGAAACGAGCCTGTGAAAGTGCTTGTGTCTTCTACCAACAATGAGCTGCTGGCTTCACATATTACAAAAGTACAAAGTACACGGATATAAAACTAAGTCATTAATAAATACATGGACAAATACCTGTACTTTCGGGTAAATGGTTACAGTATGCCGTTAACAGGTTACGCTTGCGCATAAGCGACGCGATTTTTTTTGCCGTTTTGCCAGAAGTCTCCGTAAGCTCGTCTTTTTCTGCTGTTGCATTTCTCAAAATAAAAAAATAGATCTAAGCTTAATATTGAGCATGCATTGAGAGAGGCCGTATCAAATCTACAACCCCGTTTATAACATATGTGTAGAGGAAAGCAGCTCACTGCAGCCACTAATACTGATACAACCTGATGGCTCACATATCTGCACTCATTCTGTTTTGTTTGGCAGTTTGTTTATTTTTTGCACAGATAGAACTTACACAAAACATTGTCTGATGGGGCAATCTGATTTACTTGAAAGTGATTGCAATTGTCTTTAGTCTGTTACTTATAAAAGCACAGATGAGTCACACAATTATGTTATTTACAGAAAAAGTTTGAGAACCACAGCTTTAAGTGTTTGTGTCGGAGTCGCTGCCGCCGCCAATTTTGCACTATTACAATACTTATAGGCAACTAGTTATCATGTCTTCCGCTCCATGAAACGCATGTTAATGCTCAGTAGTTCACATATGGTACTTTAATGTATTTGCATTGTAATAAAATGTGATCATTTTATTTAAAATGATCACAGGGCATATATGCAGCTGAAACGGGTTGCCTAGTGCATCCCACATTTTTCAACATAACATTTTAAAACATAAGTCATTATGGCCTTTAAAATGATTGTTTTGGGGTGAGGTGAAGTAGTGCACTATAGGTCCCTGAGACGCCTTAAGGCTTAAGAGTTTGTCCTTAATGAAGAAAAAAAATCCCCTTACATTACTTTTACTTTGATACTTTTAAGTAGTTTTGAAACCAGTACTTTTACACTTTTACTTAAAAGTTTGAGTTGATACATCAACTTTTACAGAAGTATTTTTATACCCTAGTATCTATACTTCTACTTGAGTAATGAATGTGAATACTTTTGACACCTCTGCCCATTCTTAAGTAAAATAATGGAAAAAGTGTGTTTTCAACAGCTGAACAACTTCTTGGCCGAAAATAACTGTTTCGATGTCTTCCAGTCCGGCTTTCGCCAGCACCACAGTACTGAAACTGCTCTTGTTAAGATTTTGACATTGACATTCACTTAAACACAGACAGTGGCAGAACCTCAGTCTTCGAATTACTGGATCTCAGTGCTGCATTCGACACGGTCGATCATGACATACTACTAGATAGACTGAAAGTCTGGGTAGGACTCTCTGGCGCAGCACTTAACTAGTTTGAATCCTACTTGAAGGACCGACAATACTTTGTGTCAGTAGCTAATTACAAATTCGACACGGTCGATCATGACATACTACTAGATAGACTGAAAGTCTGGGTAGGACTCTCTGGCGCAGCACTTAACTAGTTTGAATCCTACTTGAAGGACCGACAATACTTTGTGTCAGTAGCTAATTACAAATCAGAGCTGACTAGGATGACATGTGGTGTTCCCCAAGGTTCAATACTGAGGCCTCTTCTGTTCAACATCCACATGCTCCACTGGCTCAGATTATGAAAAACAACAAAGTGTGTTATCATAATTATGCAGATGACACACAACTCTACATAACTATATCACCAGGGGACTATAGTCCCATACAAGGGCTGGCTAAATGCATTGAAGAAATCAATAACTGGATGTGCCCGAATTTTCTTCAATTAAATCAAGATAAAACAGAAGTAATTGTTTTTGGTCCCAAGGATGAACGATTGAAAGTCAGCGCTCAGCTTCAATCACTAATGTTAAAAACCTCAAACCAAGCTAGAAATCTAGGTGTAGTTATGGACTCAGACCTCAACCTGAACAGCCATATCAAGACAATTACAAAATCAGCCTACTATCACCTGAAGAATATATCAAGGGTTAGAGGTCTCAACAGGATTTGGAGAAACTTGTCCATGCATTTATCTTCAGTAGACTTGACTACTGTAACGGTGTGTTCACAGGCCTCTGTAAAAAGTCAATCAGAAAGCTGCAGCTGATTCAGAACGCTGCAGCTCGAGTCCTCACTAAGACCAGGAAAGTGGATCACATCACTCCAGTTCTGAGGTCTTTGCACTGGCTCCCTGTGAATTGACTTTAAAATCCTGCTGCTGGTTTATAAAGCACTGAATGGTTTAGGGCCTAAGTATATTTGTGATCTGCTGCTACCTTATGAACCATCCCACTCAGGTCGTCTGGGACGAGTCTACTTTCTTTTCCAAGAGTCAGAACTAAACATGGAGAAGCAGCGTTCAGCTTTTCTGCTCCACATATCTGGAACAAGGTCCCTGAAAGCTGCAGGTCTGCTGAGACCCTCAGCTCCTTTAATCTCACTACTGCATTTTATTTCTTAAACTGCACTGCAACTTATATTCAACTTTTATTTTGCTTGTTGACCGTTTTTAAATCTGCATTATGTTTTGATGCTTTTAATGGTTTTAAGTGAAGCACTTTGAATCGCCTTGTTGTTGAAATGTGCTATACAAATAAACTTGCCTTGCCTAGCCCAGGTGTACATATATTCACTGATTAACATTGACTGGAAAGGTCACCAAGCAGCCTTCCCCTGGAGTCTCAGAACCACGGCTACAATAGAACTGAATGTTCTGTCCCAAGAATCTAGTCTACTCTTTCACTGGAATGCTTTGCAGGTGTGCAAGTGAGCTCTGTTGTGCCAATCACAGTTTATATTTATATTCCAGGAATCATTGACCACAGTACATCTTATTATACATTTTGAATGTATATTGTAGCGTGAACGGTGGTCTTGCCAGGGAAAGAGGAGGGTAGGGGGGAGAGTAGGAAAGGCAAGACCTCGCACCTAACTCGGTGGCACTCTGTCGGCTAATTATCCTAGTGATCCCGGAGAAAATGATAATCCTCATCCGATATTGGCATAACGCTTTCGGTCTTTTATCTCACCCCGTGCTATTTCGTTAGGTTTTTGTGTTATTTTCGAATT
This sequence comes from Taurulus bubalis, assembly GCF_910589615.1. NCBI lineage: Eukaryota > Metazoa > Chordata > Actinopteri > Perciformes > Cottidae > Taurulus > Taurulus bubalis. The sequence goes on from NC_136600.1 coordinate 2,709,955, forward strand.
AAGTTATAGGTTTTGTCGAGGGTGTTTTACAGCTTGCGCTCTAGTTCCCCTGCGGTAGGCTGTAACTTCTCTCAACCCTTATCAAGCGAGTATGTATATCGTCTATACCTTCTCTCTACCTATTTTGACACCATCTCATCATTATGACAAACACTGCAAAAGTCTTCACCCAAAGATACTTACTTTAAGTCTCTTTGGTAGATTCAGTCGTCACCTCTGTATCTCACGGTGGATGGACAAGGAAAGAGGGTTTAAATTGTTTTAAAGAACCAGAACCTTTGGTTTGGTTTCAGTCCCTTCCAAAGGGTAAGGCTGAGTTTTTATTCAAAGTTTATCTTAGATACAAACAATTAAATTCAATCAAACAGTTTAAAAGTCACAAGTAGCTAAGAGAAGGGGTTGAGTTTTTTAGAGCTGGTGAGTGAACACCTCTTCTCTCTTGTCTACTCCTGCACAGATTTGCCAGGCACCCCCAAAAAACATGCATTCCTACCCCCTCTTTTATACACCAGAATACATAAATCATCCTGTCACCAGAGTTGGACAGAGGAGGTTTCACTACCTTATTTGGTAATACTGCCAATGCATGCTCTTTAACAAAGGAGAGAACATTTAACACATCTCATTCAAAAAGAGTATATAACATAGCAACTTATAGCGTCCTATGAATTTTATGTGGTCTAATCACAAACTATAATGAAAATAAAAAACAAACAGTATATATATATATATATATATTCAATGGTTATATAGAAAAAGAAAATGATTATACGGTTATAATAGTTAGACCTTTTTACTTTCATATTTTTCCTTGGACACTCAACAATATATATATATATATATATATATATATATATATATATATATATATATATATATATATATATATATATATATAGTAAATAAAGATGGGACATGCTGCTTGGGTTATGAAGATTAATGCATTGCTCGCATACTGTACATTATTAGTTGATGTGTGAAGTTACCCATCTGGATACCAGGGAAGTTGGGGTGTTTGCATATGATTGCAGCTAGGAGTCCAGTTGCTAGTGCAAACATCAGGGGACATAAGGTTGAATGGTTGAGAAACCGATCGTTAGAACTGATGCTCTGCGATGGGTGTAAAGAGCGCAGGAACAAAAGGACTCCAAGATGGAGAACAGAAACTATTTCAACCTTCTAAATGCCTTCTGTGTTTAACCTCTTAACGTTCTGCCGTCCCGCGGGCGTCTTTTACTGTACATTCTAGTGTACACTGTACCCCCTATTTATAGTTCAGTATGAGTGCCATATGTGTATGGAAACCTACGATTCTTGTGTAACCCATTTCAAGATCAGACCACCACAACAACTACAAACAAGACTTTTGTCAGACAACAACAAACAAACAAACAAACGATCGCAAAATCCAGGCAACTCACCGATGACGCCTCATATTGATCCAAAAATCCATAACATTCCAACAAAAACGGCGTTGTTACGTCGTAAAGGTCCAATAAAAATAAATCCCATAAAAGATTTAGTCCAAATCACGTGATTACATCCATAAATATCCACCAACTGGCATTGCATCATTTCATATCAGCTGGAAGATATGAAAGAAAAACGGAAAAAAAGCATGTTTGCATGAGAGCACAGCTACAAACTCGGCACCAAAATGACCGCCGAAATCTAACATTTCCAATGAAATCCCCCCAGGAGCTTCATGTCCTGACTGACAGGCTACATTACCTAACCAGAAGCTACGTTGAAGTTCAGGCTCAGGCTCTATTTTCTTACGTGGCTCAAGCCTGTCACGTCGTACAGCCCAGATGACAGGCCAATGAAATTGAAAAAGCTTCAGATTGTTACCTTTCAAAAGAGACCAAGACCATGCATTTACTCCACATTGTTCAAGTACAGCTTGCAATTTACTTTGGGTATACCTGGATAGGCGTTTTTTGTCAAATTTTACAGGAATGTTAATTAAGGAGACAGTACATACCCAGAAGTAATAGGATACCTCATACCAAGGACAAGCGCTTTACCAAATGGGAGATTTTGTCTAGCTCCAGTTATTTCCTCCGTCGTGATTGGCTGATCAATGGATGCCACCTGATCTCCTGATCCGATGGGAAGACCAAAGGGAATCAGAAAGGCATCAATTTCCTGCCTATCTATGTGGGACTCAAAGGAATGGAGGCTGATGTGAAAGTCACAGAATGGTCCCTTCCTCTCATTGGGTTCAGTTAATACTACATCTCCCTGTACTCTTAAAGCTGGGATGGAGTTTAGAGCCTCCTTTTGTTTATGTATGGTTCCCTTGTCTGCAAGGCTAAAAATAGTATTTCATTGGTTAATCTGGTTAGGGAGATCATATTATTAGAGGATGTGTTCGAAGAAGTATTTTGGTTAAGAATACTCTCCGCTATTTTAATCCATTTTCTTCCAAATTAAGAATGTTGTATGATATAATCTCTGGTGAATGCCTTTATGACTTCACAAATGATGCCTGCATAGGGTACAGAAGGCAAGTTAGTCTTCTTATAAAGATGAATCTGAGCTCTTAGAGACTGGAAATGAGTTTGTGCCATGGGGGCGAGCGGTTTTATTAAAGAGGGGCATGCTGAGAAATCGGGGGGCTGGTCAGAGATTAGTATTTCACCAATAGTGGGAGATACTGCCGAGGAACTGATAGATTTTGAGATAAGGAATACATCTAATCTTGACAGTGTATCCTGAGGGAATGAGACTGAAACTGAGTGTAATCTCTAGTAGAAAGATTAAGAAATCAACAAACATCAACAAACCCAGAGTCCTCGCAAATGTCCTGTAAGGATTTAGCTTGTCTATTTGAGTGAGGGACAGGTTATGGTCCGAAATATGATCTAAAACTAGTTCCCTCCACCAGTAAGTATGATTAGACATTGGCTAGTATTACGGTTTGACCTTGAATTATTTCAAAAAATGTAAATAGACTATAGAATAGCTCTGTCACTGCCTTTAAAATAACACATGTTTTTATATATATATATATATATATATATATATATATATATATATATATATACACACACACACATACATACATACATACACACACACATATATACATACATACATCACGATCAGAAAGACCTGGCAAGCCCAAACATGTAGTGAGGGTGAACTGGGAATGTCTGGCAGAGGATCCTGTCCGGGAGGTCTTGAGCTCCCACCTCGGGTTATAGTTCGGGCTGGCTCAGGTTTGCCCTGGTTCAGCCCCTAGATATGCTGCTATAGGCCTAGAATGCTGGGGGACATCTTATGATACACTGAGCTCCTCTTCCGTTCCTCTTCTCCTGAATAAATTATTGTCTCTTCAATGCACATTACTAACTCTACTTTCTTTTTTCGTGGCTGCCTGGAACCGGTCCTGCCTGCTGCCATGGCCCTGCTGATGGAACCGGCCCTGCCTGTTGCATCCTGCTGATGCCCCCCTCCTCTCTATCTCCTTCATGGATCGTGGTTATGGATCATGGACCATGCCTACTACTCATTATATGAATAATTTCTGTCATTCATTTTATGTGCTGTAACTCCGTTACGTTATTCATTCTGGCCACATGACATCTATTGCTTCCGTCCATCCAGGGAGAGGGATCCTCCTCTGTTGCTCTCCCTCAGGTTTCTTCCCTTTTTTCTCTGTGAAAGGGTTTTTACTATCTTTATTTGGGGGAGTTTTTCCTGATCTGATGTGAGGTACAGGAATGTTATGTGTACAGATTGTAAAGCCCTCCGAGGCAAACTTGTATTTGTGATGTTGGGCTATATAAAATAAACTGAATTGAACCTCTGGAAGAACTTCTCACCTGTGTGGACCTAGCAACAGAACTGAGACCGCCTGAAAAGATGGGTCTCGGCCCCCCACGTGGGTCCTGATGATGCAGGATGATAATCGGTCAAATGAACACATTTCCTTGATTAGGAAATATATATTTTGATTCGGTATCTCATGATTTTGACAACATCAGTTATTGGCATCACAGACACAACGACTCTAATCCATCGGTTGAACTCCGTATAACTTTACTAAAATAAAACTTGTTTGCTCTCAAGCTCAGTTGACTGTCAAAAGCTGTTCAATAACACTGCAGGTCTGGTGTTCCATTTAAAAAAGCTGCTTGCTGAATGTATGTGTGGTCGTGCAGTGTGTGGATCGATCAGCACCGGTCAGAGAAAGGACCTGGGCTGTGGTGTGTTGACGCTCAGTCTTTTGTGAGCTTAGCAGCAGTGGGTTTGGGTGCAAATGAAAACTGGGCCAGTGAGCCATTAAACAGCAGCCAGAAGAGCGGCTCCATCTAATGGCTATTGAACAGGCCGCTACAAACAAAAAGGTAATCAAAGCCGAGTGTAATTACACACTCCTCAGTGCTTTTCCAAAGCCAGGCCATTGTGCCCTGAGCTCTTCACATCTAATGACACAGGTACAGGATCAAGCGGAGCTGAGGATGAAAAATGGCAGAGCAGGGATGCAATTATGTGTCAATCGCAAGGTGGTGTTCGCAATTTGGCCTCACCACAAGGGAAAAAATGATGAATGCAAAAAAAAAAAAAAAAAATACACCAAGAAGACGGGAGGATGATGAGAGCGAACCATTTGTGTTTGAATTCTGGTGTCGGGAGATGCTTTCTTTGAAAGCCATCAGTGATGTTTGGTTAATTGTGATGCACATGTACAGCAATTTGTCATTTCTGTGCTGTGCTCACATTATTGAAGGGCCATCTTGATACAAACAGATATTATTGTTTGGACCCTCTTAGCTTCTCGAGTTTTACTCAACACATTCAGAACTTTTTTCAGACCGTCATGTAAATGGTCTCTGAGAATTTGAGTTTAGGTCTGTACATTTCTCTTGTATCTCTTCAGTATTATTTCGTGACAGCTATTAATAAGAACTTTCCTTTTGTGTGGATTATTGCAGTCCTTGTGGACAAAACGCAGTAGTGTTTCCGAGCACCAGAATCTCTTTATAAAAGACCAATTTCAGAGTTGGAGCAGTGAGGCGGAGCAGCGTGGTCAAACTCCCCTCCCTGCAGCAAAACTATTGGTTAAGTTCAGGAGAAGATCTTGGCTTTTATTGTACGTAAATTACATAGCTATTGTAACCAGGTGGAACTGATGAAGGGGTGATTGGATCCACCAGACGGGTAATAAGGGTGCACCCGCTAGGGAGCAGGGATAGGCAGGACTTCCTTCCCGTGTCTCCGGCATCACACGTGACTCTTGTAAAACCGCTGCCTTGGTCTCTTGTTTATTTTATTTTATTATTAATTTCTTTGTATTGCCTGTCATAGCCCAGGCGCTTGTGAACTCCGACTCAGCTGAGGCAGGAGCGCTCTCTCTCTGCAAAAGTTGATTGCTGTTAAAGTGTCACTAGAGGTGATTGACAGCTGCTTTGCTCCTGACATTTACAAGCTATTGAGGAAGACACCCTGTCGCTGAGTACTGATCTTCTTGCACCTTGAATTAAGAAGGAAATTGGAAATCTTGAGAAGCATCCTGTGCTGCCACTCTTCTCAGAATTATGTTTTATAGGGAGCCATTCTGCATTAGTGATTTATGGTCAATGGCAGGCTGAGTGCCAATGGAGAAAGCAATGTGATGTTCACAGAGCTCTGCAAAAAAAAAAAGGAGGTTTGAGGTGAACGTTTTTCACACTGGCATCCTGGGTTTGTTTCTTACTGCTTTACAGTTTTCGCCAAACCATATTTCATAAGTTTACTATTCAATAACTAATGTCACAAATACAGTATGTGTAGCAGACTATTAATATATACACACCAGGCTTGTCAATTTTTGGCTCGTATGCCTATGTGTACTATAACAGCCATGCAATAAAACACAAGTCATGAAGATCATGTATAGTTTTTATTGAAACCGTTTGAGATGGGTATGATTAGAGGGTGTAGTTTGTGATGCTGACCTGTACTATGTTCACATGTGCCTCTTTAATTTTGTCAACTTATATCAATGAGGGCAAAATAACGGAAACACCTGTCTGTATAACACAATAGAGTTCAACCAGCACGTCAAACTCTGGTACTGAAAATGAAGCCGATGCAGCAGTGTCTTAAACTTGTATTATCTCTAATGTCCACCAGGGGGCGACTCCTCTGTTTGTATAGAAGTCTATATAAATGACTATACTTCTCTCTTGATTTATTCCCTCAGTAAACATTGTAAACATGAGTTTATGTCTCAATCTCTAGTTTCAAGTCTTCTTCAATACAGCATGATGTTAATTTAGTAAATTATGGTCATTTAGAGTCAAACAGACCATAAAGCAGGGGATGCTTTAGGGTCGGGCTAAAAGTGGTGATTGACAGGTTGCTACCACAGTGTTGACTGGTCTGGAGGTTGTCCGTACATTTGTCTTTGAAGTTTAACACCACAGTAAGAAAAGATGAGTACATTTCTCTGAAACCATACTGGCATAATTTCTCAGGTCACGGCAATTTATGAAAAACTACTGATGATTAAAGCATATTGATTAGCTGCAGCCTCCAGTCTAACTAAGGTTGGCAACGATATGTGGGAGATGTCAGCTCATTAATAACCGAGCAATATTGGCCCTGTATATTGGTGTGACCCTTATGTGGTACTCCAAACAGTCACCAGTCACTTGACAGCATGATCACGGCTATCCGCAGTCTGTCGCAATAATCCGGCCCACAAAGCGTTAGCATTGGGTAACAAGAGAAGCAGAGCAGTCTTAACCATGTAGAAAAGGGCATTTTCCTCGACTAGTGTGTTTCAGCGACTGCAGGCTCTCTTATCTGGGAGTGTCAGAGGGAGAGAGAGGAGCTCAGCTAATCCAAAACAGCTCTTCACAGCTAATCTCAAAATGAGATGGAAATCCAGACGATTTTTAGGGCCAAAAAAACATGCTGCCTCCGTCCTGTCAGATCTGCCTTAAGGGGGGAAGAAAACATTCATTTACAAATGTGGTACATCACAAAGTAGTCAAGCAAAAAACTAAAAGTCTAATAAAACAAAGTAGTAACACACTGCTTTTGAGCAAATATATATTGTCAAAATGCATGAATGTTCATAACATCCTGCTAGTCGTTCTGTAGCATTATATATATATATATATATATATATATATATATATATATATATATATATATATATACACACACACACACACACATTGACAAGTGTCTGCCAGCATTGGAGGAATTCCACTGGCTCTATAATAATCAAAAAATATATATTTACCCTCCTCTATCATATCATCTGTTATTATCCAAAAAAAACCTAATATTCCAGATTTATCTAAGAGGTGAAAGTTTTTCTTTTGAAAGCTTCTGAAAGTGTTCAGACATCGCTGGACACGATTTCATGTGCAAACAAACACAGACTGATACATATATACAAATGAGCCGAGCATCTGATTAAAACATCTCATGAAATCAGTTCAATGGGCTTTATGATGCACAATACCTTACAACCGCCCCTTTTCAGAAATTCTAATCAAATAAACTGAACAACAACCAATGGTTCACATCTTAACCCTTTGGGGGTGGGGCCCGCTTCGAAGCAGGGGCAGATGTTTAAGTTTTTAATAAAATCCTATCTTCACAATAATACGTCACAGAGATATGGTTTCAAATCTGGCGGATATGGTTTCCACTTGCGCGTATGAGCATCAAAACATGGACATGTCGTATGACGCGTGCAAAGCTTCAGTGCGATTCAGAAGATGCCAAGCAAAGCGTCCTGAGCAAAGCTATCTTGGAGAGGATGGACAGACGGCGCAGCTTCAGTGCTTGAAGGATTCGCTAACAAGGAGCTAACGGGCCAGATAGCTGGCTACAGCGTTTCTGTGAGACTGAATGGTGCGTAATCAATTGTTGTCCCTATCACCGTTAACTTTCTTACAGTGAACATAGTACGACCAGTAGTGTTGGACCTCCATTATGTGTTTGTAAGACCGTAAATAATGTTTGTTTGTTGGCGATAGCTTAGCGTTATCACATCACTACATAGTGCCGTGTTGGATGGTTCCTTCCGTGTCTACAACTGAACGGTGCATAATCAACTGTTGTCCCTATCACCGTTAACTTTCTTACAGTGAACATAGTACAGCTAGTAGTGTTGGACCTCCATTAATCGTTACTAAAGTACTGTTTATGTCACGGTAGCTGATGCTAACACGGTGCTAGCAGTAGCGCGCTAACGAAGATAGCTGATTACAGCTATGAATGGTGGGTAATCAACTGTTGTCCCTATCACTGTTAACTTTCTTACAGTGAACTTAATACAATTAGTAGTGTTGGATCTCAGTTATGTGTTTGTGTAACGGCCCGATAACCCAAGGACCCAAAAGCACGACTCAGGAAGACAGAGGTAAAGAATATAATTCCTTTACTCAACAGGTAACTACAGGTAACACACAAGGAATACTGGAGCGCTAGGTTCAAAAACACAAGACAATCTGGCAGGGGACAAGTGCAAGTGAGGGGACCTAAGTAGTGAAGACTAATGAGGGAATGTGCTACAGGTGAGACAGGGATGGGCCAGGTGCAAGGAATGAGGGCTGACGAGGAGGGAGTGACTGATGAAGGGGGCTTGAAGCAGGATCTGAAATGACAGGACAGTTAGTAAACAGACAGGCAGACAGGATGAAAATAACTAATAGAGAAAAGTGTGGCGCTGAACCGTGACAGTTTGTAAGGCTGTAACTAACGTTGTGCATTTTTAGCTCATGGCCTGAGCATCGTTGGATCTGTTAGCTTTAGCAATGTTTGCACGTAGCTAGCTCATGCAGTGTCTGAGCAAAGTCAATGTTGGATCTTCCTTACGTGTCGGTGTTGTCGGGTTCTCTTAATAACGTGCCCTAATCATTACTTTCTATCAGTGAACTCATACTGACTAGTATTAATGTATTTTACAGAGTGGATTCAGAGCTGCGAGGGTCCAGAGGACAACATGCAGCATCGCTGCAGCAGTCTCCCTGTCCGTCTGCCTGCCAACAGATCACCTAGCAGGCCACAAAGCCAGCCACAGCTCATCATCCCCACCATATAATAATATAATACATTTGATTTTAGACTTTAGATTTATTTACATGTGTCTTCCATTTTATTCATATATTCCACTGCTTTTGTGAACCTAAGACCTTTGGTAAACAAATTTCCATCACCAAAGCCGATACACCACCTGAGTAAAGTTATGTTTTCACAACAAATATGAAACATTTCCAAAATCAAGATTCCATTTTTCAGCTGTAGTCATATTTTCTCTTTACACTTGTGCCTTGGGACAATGGTGCCTAATTATATAGATAGCTGAGATTGTTCTGTAATGTTTGATGTACAACACATGAGTATGTATCATATGCAAGTGACTTTAAAAAAGGAAATTTAAAAATGATGTAAAACGAGAAAATAACACAGACCCCAGAGTGTTAATATACGAAATTTGTCAGCACTCCATGCCCTCCTCGGGATAAATTATAATAACATTGTTGATCCCTTAACTTTTCATTTAGGGCTATCCTCAGGTCAAAATGTGTATTTGGCCAATACTTTACTTTAGTAGGTATGTGGACATAAATGACTTCAAACTGATCTGTGCTCATTAGCCAAATGTTAGCTAACAAATTACCCCAAACATACATGCGAAATCCCACCACGTTAGCATTGTATGCATGTTGCTAGGTTAGCATTGCGCTCAAAGCACCACTGCACCAAATACAGCGTCACAGAGCTGCTAGTAAGCCTGTGACCACAGACTATAAGGAAGGGAAATATTCATTGTGACGTCTGAACACTTAACACATCATTAGGCAACCAACATGTTACAATCATCTTCCATGAAATTAAAACACACTGAGACTAGAATACGCTGTTGTAGCGACCTGTCGATCACAATGTAGCCCCTGTTACGTGGTGGTTAAGGAGAGGACCCAAATGCCAGAGCAATGGTTGAAAAAGTAAATTTATTGAAACAAAAACGAGGAAAGGCTTAAAAAAAAATACATATATAATACTATGTATAAACATAAAGGGTGGACAATCTTACACAGAGGAACACAGTACGATCAGGCAAGGGAACAGAAGACACACGGGGCTTAACCCTACGGGGTCTTGCGTCACGCTGGCGTGATACACAGTGTTTAATTTTTGTAAAAAATCATGTCTCCGCGAAAATACGGCGCAGAAAAAAGAATCCACTACTGTTAGAACCGCCAAACTCTGCAGCTTCCGGGCCCCTCCTCTGTGTGCTTCTGTGTCCCTGTAACAGAAGCTGACACTCCTTTCACCGTGATTAGTCAATTCAGGTGTCTGTCAAAAATGTTGTGACTACCAATGAACACTCAGGAAATCCCTAAGGACCTATCCACCCAGCTACGCTACAAAGGACCTACAATAACCTACACACCTGAGGTTTATATATACACACATGCTGTAGTTTAATGTCCGACAGAAGCTAGAGATCATGGAGAGAACACAGTTCACAACAGAGGAAGCAGATGCAGCGATTTTGGCCAGCAGCGATGAGGACTGAGGAGCGTCAGACAGGCCCTGAAGGCTTAGTCTCCTGCGAAAGGATTATGCTGAGAGAAGGGATCAACTGGAATATGGGTACGTGTATTTACCAATTTCAACTTTGCACAGTGAGCACATTTAGCTGGTCCCTATCCCTTCGGTGGTTTTCCCCGGTGCCCGAGTCTGAGACGGGGCTGGCTGTGGGGGAGCTACAGGCTACAGCGGCGATACCACTGCAGGTAGTATCAGCGTATTACCCGACTGAATCGTCAGTATCACTTAGTACCAACTAGTGCTGATCTTCATTACGTGTTTGTAAGACGTAACGCTAACTATCGGTATGTGTTTACATTAGCATCGCGCTAACGTGCTAATGTTGCTAACGTACCGTTTAGCTCGTGCCCGGAGCTCTGTTACTGTTTTGGTGTGTAATCGTAACTTTCTTTCATTGAACTTAGTAATGACTGGTAGTCATTTATTTTACAGAGAGGCTTCACAGCTGTCAGGGTCCAGTGGACAACATGCAGCTTCGCTACAGCCACCTGCACCTATGCTGTCGACGTGGAAGACTGAAGGCCTGGACACAGTTTACCAGGTATGTACACAGCTCAGCTGCACATGTACACCCGTTGAACTGTTCAAACTACTAACTAGTAGTCATTTATTTTACAGAGAGGATTCACCACAGCCATCCCCACCAGCCCCGGTCTGTTTTTTATTTCTGAACATTTATGTGTGTAAATATTTTTTTATTTATGAATACTACATATTAATTTTTCAGTTGCACCACACCCCATGAAGCTTTATCTGCAGTAAGAAGTAATTTCTCAGTCCCATTTCTATCATTTTTGGCGAAAGGTGTGACAGACCACATTTCTGCTCAAAAAACGATAGTAAAAAATGTGGTTTTAGACATATATTTACATGTAACTACCATTGTATTTATATATTTTACTGCTTTTGTGAACCCAATACCTTTGGTAAACCAACTTCTAGCACATATGAAGTTTTTTTTTTAAATCGAACTTTAATTTTTCAGCTTTAGATTCATATTATCACTTTACACTTTTGCCTCATTATATACATAGCTGAGATTGTTCTGCAATTTTAGATGTAACACATGGGTATGTATCTTATATGCAAGTGCCTTAAAAGGAGAATTTAAGAAATTATGTAAAATCGAGAAAAAGGCTTAAGACCCTATAGGGTTAAGTCAACAAAACTGCCAATGCCATGGGACAAAGACCTTGGGAACCACGGCATCTGTACCAAGTGTTGTGCCGATCCACCGGAGAAGTAATACCTTTGACCTGCCGGTGAAGCAAGAGGAAAGGTCACATCATTATTGTGATCGCTCAGAATTCATATTTCCACTCATAAAATTCCACTCAACAATTTTTCATTATTTTATCAAGACATTTCATATATATATATATATATATATATATATATATATATATATATATATATATATATATATATATACACACACACACACACACACACACACACACACACACACACACACACTGTATATATGGCAATACAAGAAGAAAATGAAGAGGAGTCTTCATTTGTTTGCTGTGATTGTTTTTATGGGAATGGAGATCCGTTTGATCCCTTTGAGCAGTGCATGTTCCACGTTTCATCTGAAGTGTGTCATGCCCCGTGGGACAGATGTGGTCCTGGTCTTGCCTCGGTCTAGATGCGACTTAGCACTCTGAATTACATTAATTCAAAGGCCCTGAAAACATTTTTTTCAGCTTCTTACGGTGAGTAATTTGAGTAAAATTCAAATTTCCGCCGGGCGACGCGAATAATGCAGCACGAATGACGTGAAAAAACGTTGCAAAAAATTTGCCTCATTTGCGCGAGTTGAAATATTTCAACACTGGCGCAAAATTCACGTGACGCTGAGTTGCGAAAGCCAATCAGCATTGAGAAGCTCCGTCCGTCATCACCGCCGTCGCTGAATCAAACTGCTGCTGGTCCTGAAGTAGCGCTGGAAGCGGCTTCATTCAGCTACGGATAATATTATGAACCCAGACACAGGGGCGTTTGATGTTCCGATGTTTGTGGGACTTCCTCAACATGTATAAAGCAGAACTAGGTTATTTCCATGGTGGATGGCGGAAATGGTCACGGTTTTTACAGAGATAAGCCACGCCCCCTTTCCAGTGCGAATGAAGTGAATAAACCACATAGTCGAGCGAGTAAAGCTTTGGTGTGAACGTAGCATTACTCAGCACTCGGGCGTACTTGGCTCCACCCTCTCATGTCACTTCTGGTTGCAAAAACTGAGACAGTGACACCAAACCTTAAGCTTCAAGACCCAAGTCCACAACCCAATAGGTGAAGCCACGATGACGATGCTCACTTCTAATAAAATCTACCCCATCCACCACAGCTGTACAGCCATAGGATCACATGCACTCAGGTTGGTCTCAAATTAATGTTGTGCTGGTTTTTGCTGCGAGGTCAGGACTGTGGTGATATATAAACTCCGCGTGAGTTTAATAGCAGTCTGTGTGTGAATAGCAAATGAAACATTCTGCTCTCGTCAAATGTGCCTCCTTCCTCCTGGGTCCTCATCTCTCCTAACAACCAGCAGAGGGCACCAGTGGTCTTTCCCTCTCCACAAGGGAGGACTAATCTGTGATTTGTGTGTGTTTGTACATGCAAGTGTCACATGTCCCTGTGGGAGAGTCATACTGTTGGAAAACCCGTGCTTATGCAACAACCACTGCACAAAAACAAGTCTCGAGTCCAGTCTGGGTCGTGACGGATCTATCTGTATGATGTTATTAGCATTAAAGATAAAGCTGTTTATTGTGTATTAAGTAATAGAGAAACCGTTACAAACAGCTGTAATTGCATTCATCTTCAGTGTAAATTGTTGATATTAACAAACAATTGCTGCGTATTATTTTCAAAATGTAAACATTTTCCATTTCAATGGTTTAATTAATGTGCAGGCATTTCTGTCTTGATTTTGTTGTCTGCTGTGAAACAGACTCCAGTGATTTACGTGCCATCATAATATAATAATGATAACCCAAAATGTCTATTAGACAGATTGATATTTGGACCAAATGCATGTTGCACACAGCTCTCCCATTCTTCCTGCTGATGCCTCACATCTCATTGCCTGAACCCGGTTTGTTTTTTTAAGTTTGATGCAGCTCATAAGAACGTAGATCTGGGTTCTTTACCCCGTTGGTAGGGCATCCTACACACAGCAACTTTTATAAATGTTCCTGTTTGTTAGCAGTTATGTCAGTTAAAGTGACACAATGCAAAGTCAATGGAGAGCGATTAATAGTTTTCCCCTCGGGGTGTGGGCGGGACTTATGGCGTTCTCTCTCCATTTCGTCAATTAAAAATCGTGTTTTGAGCTGTACTCCAACAAAACTAATCAATGACATATTGTTGAGCTGGTAGCACAACGTTAAGTATGTTTGACGAGCTGTAAAGATGGACTAGGATCCCAAAGAAAATAGTTTTACAGATTTAAGAGATGAACTATATATACACACTCGTTAATCTGATAAAAACAATAAGCGTTTCAGAATACATTTTCTTTAGGGTTAGGTTTTTATTTTCCATTCAATTTCCATGAAAAACATTTGGAACACACTAAATATATATTGTGATATCAGTGATGATATCAGATGATCAGTGTGGTAAAATCATACATTCTTGCTGTGACTTGGTGAGACAATGCAGCTGAGGTGGATCCAAAATCAAGGCATATGTTTTTCAAAAATGACCCTGCTTTACTGAGAAATCCTGCACATAAGCTGCTCAACAGTTATAATTCAATTCAGTTTATTTTGTAAAGCCCAAAATCACAAATTTGCCTCGTAGGGCTTTAGAATCTGTACACATATGATATTCCCTGTCCCAGGACCTCACATCGATTCAGGAAAAACTCCACAAAAAACTGAAAAAAGGAAGAAACGTTCGGGAGAGCAACAGAGGAGGATCCCTCTCCCAGGATAGACAGAAGCAATAGATGTCATATGTACAGAATGAACAACGTAACAGAGTTACAGCACATTACATGAATATGACAGAAATTATTATTATCCAGATAACCACTTTAGCAGCATATCTAGGGGCTGGACCAGGGCAAACCTGAGCCAGCTCTAACTATAGACCTGAGCCAGCCCTAAATATAAGTGCTATCAAAGAGGAAAGTCTTAAGTCTGCTCTTAAATGAGGTGACCGTCTGCCCCCCCGGACTGAAAGTGGAAACTGGTTCCACAGAAGAGGAGCGTGCTAACTTAAGGCTCTCGCTCCCATCCTACTTTTGAAGGAACCACACACACACTTTCTTTACTCTATACAAAAAGGTAACAAAGGCCCAGTAGCCGTTTCTTAGTAAATTATACGCAAGTTTCGGGTTCAAAAGGTAACAGTTATACCAAATATGGTGATACATACTGTATTTTACCATTACATTTTACAGCTAATACAGGAGTAATGTGATCTCTTTACTTAGTTTTTGTTAGTACCTCAACCCTTATTAGGGGACCCTAGAGTTCTACAGCTCATATGACCACGATATGAATACCAGACCCTATTGTGCTAGACATAAGCATCGCAAATAAATCAGACCAGTTAAATACGTAAGTGTTGGGAAAATGTATCGGCTAATTTTAAGTGCGTCATTGCCCCAATCAATCAGATTGATATTTCTTTAAATGTGACTGCTGGCAGTAGGCTTCATGGAATGAGTCATCAAAAATAATGAGCCCTTGTCGTCAAGTTGGGCGTCCCCTTCCCTTATTGTCCCTAAACAGGACAACAACCGATTTTCGGAAGGTGAACGCGGTAACTAAACCAGATTCTTTTCCGCTCCGGCGGTTGGAGGATTGTATTGACCGGGTAGGCTATGCCAAGTTTGTTAGTAAGTTTGACTTACTGAAGGGGTATTGGCAGGTTCCGTTGTCCGAGCGGGGGCGTGAAATTTCGGCGTTTGTAACGCCGAATGGGTTGTACTCCTATAGTCATGCCTTTCGGGTTGCGTAATGCCCAAGTGACGTTTCAGAGGCTTATCTGGGAGATTTGTGTGATAGAAGATTTATATGTTTGATCAGGAGGAGAGTTGTGGTTCAATCATTCATTTGTAACAAACAGAGTCTTCAAAGGAATCAAAGTTGTCTTTGCCATTTATTTGCTTGCAAGCGTAAGAAAGTTCCTCAGCCACGTATCTCAGTGAGCTGGGGAAGGATCTTCAACAATACATTGTTGTACACCGTGCTTTATGCATGCATACGCGACCCTCTATGGCCCACAGATGACGACAGAAGGAATGTGTAGGTCTGATGGCATACCACATAAGGAATTAGGAGAAGAAGAGAGTAGCATCTCAAAAGACAAGGACCAAAAAAGCACCTCCACATTCCGCTGTGCTTCTGTTCTTAAACCAATTCATACACAAACACATATTTTACCAATACATTTGGAGGGGTATACGGTCTATTTAGATGATGTGGTAGTCTTTTCAGATACATGGGCTTCTCATTTGGAGCGTGTCCGAGCTCTGTTCGGCCACTCGTCGGAGGCATGTCTCACTGTCAACCTCGTCAAGTGTGAGTTTGCAAGGGCGACGGTGACTTACTTGGACCGGGTGAGGAACGATTTCTGTGGTGCAGAAAAAAGTCCAGGCGGTTGAACGTTATCCGGCACCCACCACAAAAAAAATTCTGAGGTGGTAGTGCCACCTCAGAATTTAGTTTATAAATTCCCTGGTTTGATTTTTTTATGGTGGGATCTCTCCTACTCATCAGTTACAAAGCCCAAACAACATGGCCCCTCCCTACCTTTCAGACCTCCACGCCCCAACCCGTTGCCTCAGGTCCGCTGGTACAAACAAACAAACACTCTCAAGATCAGGACCAAGCACCGGACCTGGGATGACAGGGCCCTCAGCTGCTGCACCCCCCTCTGGAACGCCCCCCCATCCACATCCGTCAGGCTCCCACCCCGTCTTCATTTAAGCAAGTCCTCAAAACCCACCTCTTCCAACGCACCTTCACCTGTTAAACCCCTGCACCTATCCTCCACTATGACTCATTCCACACAGCTTCTCCAGTTCTTTTTTTGTTACCAAAAATGTTCCGTTTGCTTTGTCTTTCCATTTTTTGTTTATTGTATTATGTATTTAGAAAAGCACAATAAAAGTTTGAATTATTTTTTTAACCATATAGTCTATTTTAACCACAAGTTGTGGCTTTTCAAAGTATTCATATGGAGGAAACTCACTGGTGAAATTTAACAGCACAATTCTTAATAAATTAAAGCACTCCTTTTATAAGGCTGCACCATTTACAAAGCCTCTTAATGATTCTGAACAGTCATTTGTATGTTGCAGAGGATGCCGTGCAAGTTTAAAAACAGCCTTGAAATTAAGGTAATAATTGATTAACTCCAAAGGGGAAGTGGAGGTTTAAACTGTGTGTTGGACAGGAGAAGACAAGGTGCTGCCTTTAAAACAAAGAAAAGCAAAATTTAAAAACAAGTATTCTGGAAAAGCAAAGACATTTCAACGTCAAAATGTCTTCATGTGTAGACACGAATTGTATGCCGTCAGCTACATTACCGAGAAAAATGTGTGCATTCCACAGAACAAAACAGTCTTTGCTGGCATTGTTTTCCTGTCTTTTGATTCAGATGCAAATAGTCATAATATTAGATATTCTTATTTCATATGTTGTGTAGTCCCCTGGGACCTATGGACATACTTTACATTTGCCTAATGGCAAAACCCCGTCTAGAGATGCCAGTAGTTCCCTTACGATACAATCCTCCATTACAGAGGGGCGTTAACTTGTGGATGTCGGTGGTAATGTTTACAATGGTGTAGAGTCTGTTCCAAGACAGATTAAGGGCTGCAAAGTGAGTTTTGAACAACCAGAAATCTCAGCAGCTGGCCAAGTCATGTTGAGTTACTGGTATTGATCATGTCCCCATCAACCTAATGTCTTCTTGCCTCACAGCCTCAAAATGACAAGGATTTTTTTTAAAGCTTCACACAAGAATCATGCCATGCTGTCACTTCAGAGAATACATCTTAACAACAAGAATGATGGAAGATTCCATTGCTTGAAAGAGTAATCAGATTCCAATTCTAGTTCCGCATTCACGTGCAACAGCTACTAGTATTCCTGTTGGGAACCACAGTAATCCCTCCTGGACTCCCAGTCAGCCACTCTGCGACCTGCTGCTGAGACTCAGCGTGCTACACAGCTTTGACCTTGCGTAATAAAGACGTATACTGTACACAGCGCTCAGTGCTGATGAATGGGTGATGTCGGGGCCGTGTGTCCAAGTGTCACGGTGTTCTTCAGCCGTGTGGCGTCTCCTCATGAATAAATTGGGACTTTGCATCCTGTGCACAGAGTGGCTTTTCTTGTTAACCACAGAGGAGGTTGAAAATTGTATGACTTCTAAATTATTCACGCCACTGTTAGAAGACAAAAAAAAGCAATATCCTAAAAAATATAATCTATTAAAAAGGAGAGATCAGTGGATTAGTGGTGGAATATAAAGACATATGAAAATGTTAGAATTATCATAATTTGCTCCGTGTCTTTACAGTGTTCCAAGGACACGTTATGTAATTAGCTTTCACATGAAAACACCAGAGGATAAATGTTTAAAATCAGCGACTGCATCCACTGTGGTCACAATAGGAGAGTCTTCTCTGGGCAAGGAAGACCAAAAGTAATACAATTAAAGCTGCTAGCAGCTGTGAGTGGGTCCTCACTCTGGCACGTTTGGGGTCGCCGGCGGGTCTGATGTTCTTCCTGGTGGAGCATGTGACGCGGGAAATTGCCCTTTGCAAGCACTTCGCCGGTTCACGCATCCGCCCGCATCCGCCGGTTCACGCATCCGCCCTGTGGCAACAGACGACACGCTGGACAACTTGAACATTTTCATAGGCAGACTGTATGGGTCCGAGAGGCTTTTTTGTAGAGCAGGTGGACATGGACATGTGTGAATTTTCACCAGGCCTGACAAGTGTTCCAAATTTGGTGAGTTTTCAAATATGACAAGTCTCCCAAAAAGCAGTCCAATGTGGAAAAATAAGAATCCTGAAAAATAATAATACCCCTAGCAATTTCAATAGGGTCCTCTCGGACTGACTACGTCACTCGCTCGGACCCTAATAAGAATCCCGGGAATTTTCAATAGGGATTCAAAAACTAATTCAGCCAATCAGATCAGGCGCTCGCATTGCAGTTACAACCTCCAAATGTATTGTGTGCGTGTGTGTGTGTGCGCATGCGTGTGTGTGTCTCTATTGTGTGTGTATATATATATATATATATAAATATATATATATATATATATATATATATATATATATATATATGTATATATATATATATATATACACACACATCACTTGTCGATTATTTATGTGGTTATAAACACATAGTTCGATATTTTGAAAATCCTTTGATAACTTTTCCCTGCAAAGGTCTCAACATCATATTGCCCGAATGTGAAATCAGTCGTGTCTAATCTCTAGGAGGAGTTCGTCAGAATACAACGCCTGAAAACAAGGAAAATGCCAAAATTGAGCGGTTCACTGCAGCGCCCTCTAGTGTCTGAATATTATGAAACAATTTGGGTACGTTAAGAGACACGGTGTTGACATATGCTACAAAGTTTGTGAAGATAGGCCAAGTAATTTGGAAGTTATGTGTATTGACATATTGAGCCACGCCCCTAAGAGGTTAATAACTTCTAAACGCAAAGAGATATCAACAAAGTTGGAAATATCGTTTGACCACATTGAACCAATGATGATCCACAGGAAGTTTCGTAAGAAATGGACCTATCGTTTAGGACAGGGGTCTCAAACTCGCGGCCCGCGGGCCAATTGCGGCCCGCTGGCCGATATTTTGTGGCCCCCTACTTGACATCAAAGTTTAGTGTTAGTGCGGCCGACGCGTTTTTCTGAGGTCCGCGCGCGCGGCCCGTAAGATAACGTTTACTGGACGTTTCTATTAATAGCTCCGTGAAAAAACGGAAAAAAAATCAGATGCTGCTAGATGCACCAAAGTCCGGAGGTTCCGCCCAACTTCTCTGTGTGATCATACGTGCCTCTCATAGGAGCTCACAGCCTGAGGCGTCTGTGTCGAGCTCCACCTTTCACCTGATTTGTTGATTCAGGTGTCAGTCGACATTTTGTTTGAAACTACCCAATGAACACTCAGGAAATCCCTAAGGACCCACCCACCCACATACGCTGCAAAGATACACTGTTTTTTATTCAGACAGACAACACACTACCACCTGAGAAAAAAAGACCTTTTGGTGTTCTAAAAAATCAACACTGTCCACAGAGAGACGGCAGCTCTGCTCCGCTCAGCTGTTCAGTTTTACTCTGCGCTAGACACACGACCATGCGCTGGTTAAGAGTACACAGTACACACATACATACACATACATAGTACATATGTTGTTCTGAAAACTGTTCTTGAAAAAACGAAACTGAAACATGCACATTGTGTAAACATTGTAAATAGTTTGTTTTTTTATAGAACATATTTTGACTCAAATATATAGTAAATATTTTTGTTTGAAAACAAAAACTGTTGTAATATTAATGTTTCATGTGCACACACCCCATGAAGCTTGATCTGTAGTATGAAGTCATTTCTCAGTCCCGAGTCTGTTGCAAATGGATCTTATTGACTTGCAGTGCAACAGAGATCTAAAAGCTAAATTCAGAGGCACAAGGAAAACCAGACATGACTGGACCATTTCTGAGAGAATTGCCTCCATCCTTCCCTGAGCTGACAAAAGTGATCAGTCGGGTCATGTACCTTTTTGGAAGCACACATCTGTGAGAAACCTTTCTTGACTATGAACTTTAATAAATGCAAGTACAGGTCCAGGCTTAGTGATGCCCATCGTGAAGCTGTACTCAGGGTTTCACTGTGACCTGGATCAGGGTTTCTACTGTGACCTGGATTAGGGTCAATGTGGCTCAGCTGTGTGAGCAGAAGCGCTGCCAGGTGTCTGGCATGTATTCAGGTTTTGCATTTGTTGGTTCGTTGCAGTTTCAATAAGTTATTTTAAAAAATAAAATATATTTGCACTGTTAAATATTATTATAAAAATGTATAGAAACTGCTGGACGAAAATATGTTATGAATGTAAAAAAAAATGTTGCGCTTTCTGTGTGGCCCTCCGGTGAGATCACAATACCAGTGGTGGCCCCAAGCCAAATTGAGTTTGAGACCCCTGGTTTAGGAGGAGTAGGCAAAAATGTGTTTTTTACAAAATGGCGGAAAATCTTATTAGGCGCATTTTAATTTCACGGATAACTTTTTTGTAGAGCAGTCCCACCCGGACATGTGTGTAAAATTTCAAGTCAATCGGTCAAAGTTCGCAAAAACGGTGGGCTTTCACAACTAAAGGGGGCGCTATAGAGACATTTTCTCAGACTTTTGGTCGACACCCAAATTATATTATTATATAATTTTCGCCGAGTCGGATGGGTGTGCAAATTTAGTGCAAATGGGTGTACAATTTAAGATTGTAAGGATCCGTTGAACGGCGTAGCGTCGGTCCATCGCAGAAGTTCGATCCTTCGCCATGACCGAATAAACCGATGTAACTCGACTCCACATGATAAGATCCTTTCCAGGTTTCACATGTTTGATCAGCCTCCAGGCCTGAAGACATGTGCAGTCTAATTTGTAATTAGAGTCATAGCGCCACCTAATGACAACATGAAGTAAATATTTCTATACTTTGGCTTGCTTCTCTTAGTCGGTCAATCAGATCAACTTCCAATTACTTCTAGACAAACATAAGACTTTCATGATGTCAGCCCCTAAAGCTTTTGATTTTTTGTGTAACGCTGTTGCCGTGGCGCCCCATCCTTCGCGGTCAACAACGAAGGTACTTTTGAGGGACTAAGCATGCTCGAAACGTAACTAAACTTGGCACACACATTTAAAGGCAAAGATGTAGTTGCCTGATATGACTTGAATGACTCAAAACTGGAACTTCGGCTCGATAGCGCCCCCTACAAATATTCAATTAATCAGCCCCAGCGCTACGGTTGACCTACATGTATGAAACTTGCTAGGAATATGTAACACATGTAAACTTAGAAATAACTCTCTTGGGACCATGCTCTAAACCGTACAGGAAGTCAGATAGCGCCCCCTAAAAAAACGTGTTTTTTTTGACAACCTGTGAGTTGTGAAAGCCCACAGTTTTTGCCCCCTATCACCAATTGACCTAAAATTTGGCACACATGTCCGGTTGTGTCTGCTCTACAAAAAAGTACGTGGTCGCACTATAGTCCGCCTACTTAGAATTTCCACCATTTTTAATTTTGATAAAAACAATTTTTTCCTCAAATCTTCCTAAACGCTGGCTTCGATTTTTACAAAATTCTCTGTGGATAATTAAAGGTTCAATTTCATAAAAATATATCAAAAGCTTGTTTGTATCTCATTGTGTTCAAAAGAAAAGGACCCATTAACTTCTTAGGGGTACATTCAACTAAATTCAACAAAGCAGCCCTTGCAGTACGTTCAACATAGATATACAATATTTGATAGGCGTATGTACCACATATGAACTTAAAAATAACTCTCTTGGGACCATGCTCTAAACCGTACCAGAAGTCGGCCAATTTCATTTTCGTCCTTCATTTCCAGTTCAAATTGCCATAGTTTCCCAGTAGGTGGCGCTCTGACTATGAGTTCATATTGGCATGCAGAAGTCTTCCAGCCATGCCTCTCATAAAGCATGTTAACTTTGGAACAGTTTTGACAAAGTACAGTGGAGTTACAACAGCTTGCTGCATGATCACGAACGACATGCAATAGTCGTCACACCACTTCCACGCCGTTCCATGAAACCTCAAGCTTTTGATCACTTTTAATACATATTTTTATCTTTTATATATATATTTACATGTACAAAATATATATACATATATTCCATTTTCCAGAGGTCAACCTTTCTGCGAAAAAAAGGAAATATGTGTCTGTCATCACATCAAATGACAGAACTAAAGTCTGCGCTTCCCAGATCTTTCTGCCATTGAGAACGAATTCAAGCTGTTCTCGACTCCTTCCTGATGATGCAGAAGAAGTGAAGAGAGTCTGAACTAGATGGAGTTCAGACTCTCTAGATGGAGATGCAGTGATGTATCTCTGAAGAACCAGCTTCAGTTTCTCTCCCTACCGACATCTACTGGAACTTGGAAAAGGCCAAATTTCCTCTGATGTGATTTATATATATATACATAATTGACCTCATTTGATTCATTTGGCCATATACCTTACCTGAGTAGCCCAGACTTTCATATATTTTTCTGTTTGTGGCCCTCGGTGAAAAACGCTTTGACACCCCTGATATATATATATATATATATATATATATATATATATATATATATATATATATATATAATATATATGTGTGTATATATATATATATATGTATATATATGTGTATATATATATAATCTTCCTCTAAATTAAAGCTGCGAGTGTCAGCTGTGACTGGGCCCTCGCTTCAAGCACGTCGGGGTAAGCCAAAGGGTCACCGGCTCGTCCGTCCGAGAACGTTCGCCTGCCAGGCGGATGTTCGAGGCCGGGAGAGTCGGCGACCCGCCGGCGTCCCCGACGTGCTTGAAGCGAGGGCCCAGTCACAGCTGCTCGCAGCTTTAATAATACTTAGCATTTCAATAGTTCCTCGATCTGACTACGTCAGTACTCGGGCCCTAATAATAATACTTAGCATTTCAATAGGTCCTCGACTCTGACTACGTCAGTGCTCGGGCCCTAAATACAGCGCCTGGAAGCGGAGGCTAAAAAGAAGATTGCTGCTCAAGATGCCGCTTCTCTAAAGCGTTGTTTAGAACAAGAAGGAGAAGAGGTGAATAGAAGAATAAAGAGAGGAGAGGAAGATGCTAAAATGAAGGTTAAACTGGAAGAAGAGCACACAGCTATACAAAGAACTCTTGAGGAAAGACGGAGAAGAATACAGCATTTGGAGGCCAGGAAGGAGCTCAGTGCAGCGCAAGCAAGAATGCAAGTGTACAATGAAGAGCCAAAAAACATCCTAGGCCATGGGTTGGTTGCAGGTAACCAGCTGGCACCACAGGACACCTGCCCCTGCCTGTGTTTCCTTTGCCTCAAGCCATCACTACCTCCACGAGTGAAAGCACAACAGAGCTTGTTAGGGTCCTGACAAATGCTTTAAGTGACATTCAGCTAAAGGGAAATGACAACAACTACTAAAGAATGACGGACTGCTACAAAACAAACAAATTTACTTTTTTTTTAATAACTTTTCATGTGCAGATTAAAGTGAGAAGACACACTATAGTGAGTATAGGTGTAAATAGTTATTTGTATTAAACTTGGGAGTCAACAAAGTAACTGTTCGCCTCCTTGCCCCTTTATGCAGAGTTAAGCCAACAATAATTATTTTAAGGTTTGGGAAAAAATCTGGTGATGGCTAAAATAAACCCAAATTGCAGCTCTGGTGTGATGCAAAAGGTCTCGTGCATGAAAGTTGGGCTTGCTATATATCCACCCACCACTGACTTCAACACCAGTAGGTTTCCCCTCTGATATGAAGGAACAGAACTTTCTGAGTTGGCACTAAATGTTACTGTACATTAGAAGATCTAATATGAACTTAATGTCAAGTGGTAATAAGCATTTGAACAAACACATGTTTTTCTAATGAGGACAGTCGTACCACCGTGGTCACACGTTCTGTGTCCTTTAACGTCAAATGAAACCAATGGTCATTGACCACTTTATTTTTACTGACTTTGTATTCCATATTTGGCATGTTACTGCCTCGAAAAAACAAAATACTTTGATTCTATACAGACTAGTCTGCCCTCTGCCATGTCAGCCCTGCCTCATACAAAAACATGTAACCACACAAGTGCATTCTCAATTAAGTGTTGGGGGAAACACCTTCTACATGGCAGTTTTAAACAAATGATTAATATTGTAATAAGAGAAAAAATAAAAGAGAAAAACGTGCCAACACTACTTGCAAAAACAACATCAACGTTTAATCAACCTTTAAAAAAACCAAAAGCGTTTCTCCCTCTTTTAAAAAATAAATAAGGTGTTTTAAATACTAAAACTGGGTTATCTCCTCAACCACAAAATCGATTTAAATCATTTAAATTGCTAAAATACAGTAACCTCTGTGAGAGTATGTGTATGTGTGTAAAAAAACATTAACATTCAATATTTCCTTATAGGAAATCCGTGTCCATCCAAACACTAACGTTTCACAAAAAGCATCTTAGTCGGATTTCAGTTTAAAACACATCTGTGTAATCGTACGAGCCTGTGCGAGATGTTTAAAGCCATGCAACTGACTAGTGAAGCCCTTTAGTCATTAAAAGTTGAGAAAACGTAACAGTCAAAGTTTGACTTTTTTCTTTTGCGCTCCCGGCTCCAACTTTCTTTGGGGGCATTTAATGCATCTAAATCCACATTATCTGGCGCAAGCAGAAGCTCCTGAACAGTTAGATAGGAAGGCCGGGTCAACATCGTCTCAGCATAACATAGGTCAGAAATAAATTTTTAACCGCGATAAAATTGTCTGTATTGGAGTTGATCACTTTTGAATGCTTTGCGGATTGTGTTTCTTATGGCCTTATTAAGATTATTTTTATTTTTAAACAATGAGTCTGATACAGATTACTGGTACCTAGGACCAGTAGAACAGGAGATACATAGCCCCCCCCAAAGGGGGGGATTGGTTTTTAAAAGGTATTAAATAAGTGTGTTTGTTTATTAATTTAAGTTACGGACATTAATAAGTCAACAACTTTTGGTTTCATACAGGCCCCAAAGATCCTGTGTTGACCCACCCTGACCTCATTCCTACATGAAGTTTTGGTCACTATGATTCGGAATATGTTTGTGACACATTAAAAACCAATGTAATCCTGGAGAAAAATACATTTCCCTTAATTGACAATGCAGTTGTAATGTATGGTAACGGAGACCAGGCTGGCCGTGTCATGCAAACATCTCAGTTTACATCACAAGCATGGTGATACAGGCATGTAAAGCTATGATGAAAACTGTCAGTCGTGTTGCAAACTGAACACAACCTGCTGCTACTTTACAGAAAAACAGCAAAGCATTGAAAGGTTGCTATTGAGAAGCAGCAGCAGAAATGGTCAACATAGAGGTTAATGACGCCTGGTTAATGATGCACTGGTCTGGAACATGGCTTTGTGTCTGGATTTGAGATCTTTGTTCCCCTCTCCCAAAATACTTCTGGGTTTTTTTCCCCTCTACATTTACCTCTGGTCAAATGTAGATAGTGATAGTGTAGATAGTTAAATATGTGTGGGGAAGACAGAAAGTAGCCACAACTAAACTATTTATACGAAGAAGATAACTGGAGCTAATTGAAGTGGGAATACACCTCAAACCTTCACAGCATGCACGCATCCCAGCGTTATCACAAAAATCCACACACATGTAGGTGTACAGGGAATTACTTATTGACTGGAGCTTTCTTGACCAGTGTCCTGGTCTTGGCTGGATAGTGCAACCACACAGTTAATTAGTGTCAATACAGGCATCGTTGAATGATATTCACAACTAAAGTTGTATTGTTTTTTCCCCTGTTGTACTACAGGGGAAAAAACACCAGTATATTCATGTCTTAAAAACAATGTATCAAAACTAAAAACATTATAGTTTAGTTTGCATACAATGTTCACTTATGTTTCTGAGATACCAGTGTAACTCCTCGTTCGTCGTTGTAGTCCAGACAATACGTCTCCACCAGGGCCCTATTCTTTGTAGCTGGCTTACTGAGTTAGCCGGCTAATTTTCAGGATAAGATGACGTAGGTCAGGCTTTTCAGTTCCTCAAAGCAAGTTTCGAAAAATCACCAAAGCAACACAGCCAAAAATGTAAACCTGCTACCGCGCAGGCTTACTGAAATTCACCGGATTAACTGGCCATTCCCACCGGACAAAAGAGGCAGCTCCCTTCCTCATTGATGAAGGAGCGATATTAGTTATATAGGGAGAGAGTTCTTCCAGATAGCCAAGATCCGTTCTCACATCATGATGACTTCCTGTATGAGCGCTATCGATTCTTCCGACAAGGAAAGACTCTTCCAGAACAAACACTCAGCATCTGCTGAAAAATATCAAGCTGCAGGAGAGCGATTCCTCAACTGCTGCAGCAAACTGAGCAAAGTAAATAGACTTTCAGGAATTGGATCGAGTCTCCAAACTCCAGTACTGCTGCTGGTTCTGTGGCAGCTCATGAGACCCTGAGGTGTCCGCTAGTAAAAACGGATCCGTCCTTGGGAGTGTGGCGGAGTGAGGACGCTCAGTGTTAACGTAGCAAAAGATATGCGTTTTAAAATAAAAACCTCATGTGTGGATCAAACCTGCTATCTT
The DNA here is from genome assembly GCF_910589615.1 of Taurulus bubalis. Taxonomy (NCBI): domain Eukaryota; kingdom Metazoa; phylum Chordata; class Actinopteri; order Perciformes; family Cottidae; genus Taurulus; species Taurulus bubalis. The sequence goes on from NC_136600.1 coordinate 2,736,932, forward strand.
GTGGTTTAAGGACAACCACTCTACCATTTGAGCTACAAATATTGATAGGAATTAAAGTCTGCAAAGTCGTCGTTAATTGACCTTAATGTAGGCCGACATGACTTTTTTTCCCTCCTCTTCATAAGAGTTTGATAGTTATAAACAGGTCAATATAATTAATATGACTATATATTCAACTTCATAAGCTCTGATATCAAATAGGTTTTGCGGCTCCAGACAATTGTTTTTGGTGGAAAAACATAACGTAAGCACTCATAATTATATAACAGTGTTATTAGTACACCATACATATCATTATTGTAGAACATGATTAAGGTGAATCACACAGAATTTCTTTTCATTGCTTCAATTGATGAATTTCTGATTATGAATAATACATACATACTGATCCACCCATACACATATTCAAACTCCTAGTTATATGGTAATCTACACCTACATGAATATACACATATATTGTACATGTATTGCGCATACAGTACATATATCCTCATAAATATATATATATATATATGTATTTGTATACTACTGCCAGCAGGCACATTTAAGTAAATATAATCTGATTAATGTGGGTGATGAAGCACTTAAAATTAGCCGATACATTTTCCCAACACTGACGCATTGAACTTGTCTGCTATATTTGCGACGCTTATGTCTCGCAGCGGGGGCGGTGTTAAGCTGCGTTCACACCAAAAACGTTGCGAATATTCGCAACGTGTTTGCTGTGAATGATAAGGTCTTGAATTCCTCATGCGTTAATGATCATCTCCTGCTTCTCAGCGGAGAAAAAAGAAGAAGATTCTGCTGAGTGTATTTGCCATTGTACTGTTAGAACATCGTGGTGTCAGTGCGCGATTATTATCCCTTCTGAAGAGGAACAGGCACGCACATTTATCCAGATGACTGATGTCTGTTTAGAATTAACGAGACCGTTTCAGCATGGATCTGCTGTTGAGAAACCCAGATAGCCTGATGTCAATCATCTCGCTAATTTAAGATGGATACAACGCTGTCAATCCTCCACATTGAGCTCTCTCGCCCACATTGTCAAGTTTGATGTTAGCTAGTTAGCCTTATTTTGGCTTAACTGTGCAGCACATTCAAGCTAACCTTCAACTAGGTCACGCTAGGCCTCTGCTATTCAGTATTTCAAGACAAAAACAACAACTGCCGTGTATGTTTAACAACAATATAAAAGGTACCGTAAATGTTGGGTTACAAGCCGCTACTACCTTCAGTTAGCTCCCCACTGTAGCCAGCTAGCACTCCTGCTAGAGCTCCGCTAGCTCCCCGACAACCACCGAAGGCAGCCGGACCAGCCCTGGCTCGACACCCGACTCGGGCAGAGGGGTAGTAGCAGCAGCGGGGAGCTAGCATAGCTTGCTACATCAGGGACACCCACCGGAGGTAGGAGCGGCTTGTAACCTGACTTTTACGGTATTCTAATTATTCTCTGTACTCAGTTCAGATTGTACAATCCCTCCATGTTCTGGGTTTACCCGGGGTTTTACTCAGATTTTCTTGCCGAGCAAATATCCAGAGGGAGGCTCCATGAGGGATCCTCATCAGCAGTGGTGTAGTCCAGGGTATACGCAGGTATATGGCGTATACTCACTTATTTTTCAGTCAGCATTGCGTATACCCACTTCTTAATCACCGCTGGTGCCTGGTGTGCATTATTTAGTAGTGCATGGGTCCCTCACAGGCAGACTGCGGTCCGGGTCCGGACCCAGTCGCCGTTGTCTGTGGACCCTGGACCGAAATCCAATTATTATTTCCGAATTATTAACTGTTGATGGATCGCTTCTATTTCACTGGCGCAGCTTTTCCTGCCTTTGCGGCTCTCGTTCAGCGTCCAGGAAACACACGCCTGGTAAATCCTCTCACACACTCGACCAATCACATGTGTGTATTCCGTTAAGCCCCGCCCTCGACTCTTGTGCCATATTCACACACACGGAGCGGCAGGAGAGAGATCAGATAGTTGAAAAAAGTATGTGAATCAGAGAAGTTATTTCACTTGGCGCTCCAAAAAGAGAAATGTGGACCGCTTAACCAGAGCCTTTAACCAAGAATGGAGAGACTGTTATACGTTTATTATTCCCACAATCAGTTCAAGAGCAGTACGACTCATGTTCAGCGATATTAAAATCAGCGATGTGCCACTACGAGACAAAGCACAGGGACCGTCGTACATCCGAAATTAAATTAAATTAAATTAATTAATTAAGGCACAGAAAAATAAACCTGAAAGCCCAATATAATGAGAACCCTAACACATGAATTAATATGATCACATAACCCTAATACATGAACTAACTGACCAACAATAATGACAGGAGAAATGAGCTGAAACAAGTGGTTTAATAACCAGGTAAAGTCCCTGCACACACATTTCTCTTTTTAGATGAGAAGAATATAATATCTTGGCTCGTTTGACTGACATCATTTGACGCCAGAATAAACTGAATTTGAAGCTGCATGACAATTCAGTTAAATTAATATTATTATTATTAATAATATTAATATTTCTAAAATTAATGACTTTATTTTATTTATTGAATTAATTTATAGTCACATTTTTCAAAAGCTTTGTTTTAAATCTTTTATTTTACCTCAAATAAGAGAAGATAATGTATGTATTATTAGAGAATGTATAATTTATAATTATTCCAGTTAAATGGGAAATCTGTATAAATAAATATTGTTTAGATGTTAATTAATTTAACTTATTTCATTTGACAGTCATTTGTTGACACTATTCAGACGTTAAAAAGGTTGGCTACTTCAATACATATAGCACAAAATTATATAGCACAAATGTGACATTATTGTGATGTTCCGGACCTTTGCTTGAGGAAATTCTCTCGAACTGGACCTCGCTGAATTTGAGTTGAATACCTCTGTAGTAGTGGCTCAATGTTATTTCATAGGATGGTGAAGGCACGAGTCATGACCCACCCTACTCTGCCTCTAATTGGCTAGTACTCAATGCCTTCGCTGGTTAGCTTGGTTAGGTTTTTAGTGGGCGTGGAGAGAAATGATGATGAGCCAATCAGAGGCAGAGTAGGGCGGGCTTAATAAGCAAAAATGTTTTGCCTATTGATAAATTTGTTAATTTACTTTGAATTATTAGCCTTTACAAAAACATAATGAACAGGTAAGATGAAGCGAGCCATTCAAACAACAATTTCTTTTTACAATTGCAAACGTCCTCGCGAAACTACATCAGCCAGCAGCTCAGCTACTGATAGTGAGGTTACACGGAGCTGTTAACTGTTAGCTCCGTTAACATCAGCCCAGCGCCCGTGCTCACTCCGTCCCCCTCCCTCGTTGAAGAGGATGCCGACAGGGAAGGAGATGAAGACGTCAACAACGGTGGGTCTCACTTCTATATTATAAGATTTTGTTTTCGGTTTATAGTTTTTAAAATGTAGAATTTTTAAATTTAGTATTTTCTGATTCTAGTGGTGCTAGTTAGCTAGTTAGCTATGATAGCAAACACAGTCATGGCAATGAACACAGCACACCTTAATGAGACAGAAAGACATTTGGAATAGTCATTTGGAAAATACATAAATTATTGGCTGCGATCCATATTTATTACTTTCAACTTTATTTTGTCCCTTAACCCTTTTAGTACTGTAATGTTAACAGTCCGTCTGGTCCTTTTTTTTTCTTATATTGTTGGGTTCCCTGTCTGCTCGTGGGTCTCCACCCCCGGTTTCCGCCCACTGCCACGCCCCTCTCATTCATCCCAGCTGTTGTGCATTGCCTTGACTTCTTGAACCGTTTTGTGTTTGTGTATATTGATGACATTCTCATCTTCTCCCCGAACCCCGAGGAGCACACCAACCATGTTCGCCTGGTTTTGCAACGGCTGTTGGAGAATCAGCTCTTCGTGAAGGCTGAGAAGTGTGAGTTCCACGTTACATCTGTGCAGTTCCTGGGGGTCTTTATTGAGGCGGGTCAGGTGAGAAAGGACCCCGAGAAGGTTAAGGCAGTAACGGAGTGGCCGGTGCCCACCTCAAGAAAGAAGCTTCAGCAGTTTCTGGGGTTCGCCAATTTCTATCGTCGGTTCATCCGGAACTACAGCCGAACGGCAGAATCACTGACACGACTCACCTCTTCCAAGGTCCGTTTTTCATGGACCCCAGAGGCCGACGGGGCTTTTCGTGCCCTCAAAGATCGGTTCGTCCAAGCTCCATCCTTGTGCCTTCTTATCCCGCAGATTGTCCCCGGCGGAGAGGAATTATGACGTTGGCAACCGCGAACTGTTGGCGGTTAAGTTAGCCTTGGAGGAGTGAAGGCACTGGCTGGAGGGATCGGTGCTTCCCTTCATTGTATGGACCGACCACCATAATTTGGAATATATCCATTCGGCGAGACGCCTCAATTCCCGCCAGGCCCGCTGGGCTTTGTTCTTCACACGCTTCAACTTCACCATCACCTTCCGGCCAGGGCACAAGAACACCAAGCCGGACGCACTCTCCCGTCAGTTTGCTCCGGAGGAGGGAGGTTCTACTCCCGACACCATCCTGCCCGCCTCGTGCGTGCTGGGTGCAGTTACCTGGGAGATTGAGAGGGTGGTACGTGAGGCCCAGCACACCCAGCCTGATCCCGGAGGAGGTCCCCCGAACCGCCTGTTTGTTCCTGAGGCCGCCCGTTCCCAAGTCCTGCGGTGGGCCCACGAGTCCCGTCTTTCGGGCCACCCGGGCATCCGCCGAACTATAAACTGGCTCCGCCGCATCTTTTGGTGGCCATCCCTCGAGGAGGATACGCGTTCGTATGTGCTGGCCTGCACTACGTGCGCCCGCAACAAGGCTTCGCATCGACCTTCCGTGGGGTTACTCAGACCACTTCCTGTGCCCCAACGCCCGTGGTCCCATATCGGTGTGGATTTCGTTACTGGTTTCCCTCCATCTGACACCAACACCGTCATTCTGACGGTTGTGGACCGGTTTTCAAAGGCTGCTCACTTAATTCCCCTGCCCAAGCTTCCATCGGCCTGTGAAACCGCCGATCTGCTAGTTCTACATGTGGTGAGGCTTCATGGCATCCCGGCGGACATAGTTTCGGACCGCGGTCCTCAGTTTTCATCCCAGTTGTGGAAGGCCTTCTGTCACACCCTCGGCGCCACGGCCAGCCTCTCCTCTGGATTCCACCCACAGACTAATGGCCAGACTGAGAGGATGAACCAGGAGCTCGAGGCCATCCTCAGGTGTGTGACCGCCACCAATCCCTCGTCATGGAGCCGTCACCTTCCGTGGGTCGAGTACGCCCACAATTCCCACACATCTACTGCCACCGGGCTGTCCCCATTTGAGGCCTCTTTGGGTTTTCAGCCTCCCCTGTTCCCCAGCCAGGAGGTTGAGGTTGCCGTACCTTCGGTCCAAAGCAATGCCCGTCGTTGTAGGCGCGTGTGGAGAGAGACTCGGGCCGCTCTACTTCGCACAGCAGAGCAGAACAGGAGATCGGCGAATCGACGGCGTGTTCCAGCCCCGGACTACCGTGTTGGTCAATTGGTGTGGCTTTCGACCAAGGACATCCCCCTCCGCACCGAGTGTAAGAAGCTCTCCCCCAGATATGTCGGCCCTTATCCCATCATCTCCATCGTCAACCCGGTGTCGGTCAAACTTCAGCTGCCTCGTTCCATGAGAATTCACCCAGTATTTCATGTCTCTCTCCTCAAGCCCGTTGTCTCCAGTCCCTTAAATCCTCCGTCTGTGCCCCCTCCACCCCCCCGTCTCATTGAGGGGGGCCCCGTCTACACAGTCAATCGCCTCCTGGATGTCCGCCGGCGGGGTAGGGGATATCAGTACCTGGTAGACTGGGAGGGGTATGGCCCAGAGGAACGGTGCTGGGTGCCCCGTTCTCGGATTCTTGATCCGGGGCTCATTAGAGACTATCATCGACAGAACCCTGGTAGATCCGGTGGTTCGCCAAGAGGCTCCCGTTAAGGGGGGGGGGTACTGTTGGGTTCCCTGTCTGCTCGTGGGTCTCCACCCCCGGTTTCCGCCCACTGCCACGCCCCTCTCATTCATCCCAGCTGTTGTGCATTGCCTTGATCACCGGCAGGTGATTTAGGGACCACTGCGTACCTGGCTCATTTGTCGGGTTGTTCCAGTTCCAGTCTGGTTTGCTTCTTCAGGTGAGAGTGGATCACAAGAGCGGTCGAGTTGCCCTCCCGACTCTGGAGCGGAATCAGTCTGGCGTGCTTCAAGAGCATTGACCACAAGAGCGGTTGAGTTGCCCTCCCGACTCTGGAGCGTAATCCGTCCGGCGTGCTTCGAGAGCAGCCTTCACAAGAGCGGTTGAGTTGCCCTCCCGACTCTGGAGCAGGGGAGGTGGATCTCCTGTGTTCGCTGGACATTACCGTTGGTATTAGTCTGTCTATTCGTTGTGTTTTGTGTTATCGCAATAAAGTCCGCCCTTGGAACTTGAACTGCTGCGTCTGTGCATTTGGGTCCTCAACACCACACCCCTTCTAACATATATATATATATATCAATAAATATGTCAAAAAATGTTCTTTTGGCAAGTTATTTTGCTCCTTTTTTCAAGAGAAATTTATCTTTCAAAATCTGGCAAGTATTTGTCATTATTATGTTATACATGCTTAAAAATGTAATAACAAAAAAGTAAAGAAACAGATTTGAATTTTCATCAGATTTCTCTTTATAAACAACTTCAAATGACCTTGAACAAAGCTTTTGAGATCACACAAAATAGCTAAAACTTGTTTTACATCTAGGCCAACAAGATGTTTTTTCCAGAGCATTCAGAGCCAATGTTACAGCATGTTTTGTTGGTCCATGTACAGGTATTTTTTTTAGTTCTCGTGGTAATCCCTGAAACAGTTCCTGGTTGGCTGAAGGCAGAGCCCAACATTGCACTCCTCACACTTCCAGGGTGTTCTTTTATGGCAGAGAGTGCACTGCTTCCTCCCCATGCTTGCCGACTGTCTTTTTTCAGTGTCCTCATTTTGGTTGGTGGGAACCGGGAAGTGGCCTTGAGTGGGGGGCTTAGGTGGGCCAGCCAGTGGCACGCCGAGCAGCTTTGCACACAGCTCCTCCTGGAAAGCCTGGCGTGTCATTGGCCTCTTCTCCTGACTCATGCTGAGCTCCTTGTGCACAATGAAGCTGTTTGTGACAGCAATGTCAGAAAGATGCTGAAACACGGTCATGGGCCATCTCTTGGTTTTTCTGTGGACCGAGTTGGTTCCCAGCATCTGGTCAGAGGTGTCCACTCCCCCCATGTATTTGTTATACTCACCCACAGCTGTGGGTCTGGGGATAGGGGCCCTCTGACTGTGCCCATCACCGGTCTTCTTCCACCGCAGGACCGTCTCACCGGTGAACACAGGATGGACAGTGGAGCATATGGAGACCTCCCTGGTGTCCATCCATTTGATGAACAGTAGGTCCCCATCCCGGATCCACCTGATGGAGCCTCTCTCAGATTTTTTCGTCAAGGCATTCTCCTGAGTTTTTGGGACACCAATTCTGCTCTGCCTGTAGGTTCCACATGCCCCAACCCCCTGCTGGCTCAGATGACGGAACAGGAGAGGGCTTGTGTAAAAGTTGTCGCACAATGTAGGCCCCCCCTAGATAGTCTTTGTTCACCAGATGCGCCACTACATCGAATGAAAGCCCCTTGCCTGATGCACCGTGGTTCTTTCCTGTGTACAACCTGAAGTCAACTGTGTACCCATTCACCTCAGCTAACACAAACAATGTTAGCCCCCACTTTGTTGGCTTAGCCTTCATGTATTGCTTCATTGAAATCAGAGCCTTTGTGGAAACTATCCTCTCATCCACCGAGATGTGCTGCTTTGAATGGTACACGCTCTTGCAGCGGTTCCTGATAATCTCCAGCAGAGATTTTACCTTTTGGTCATAGTCCTCTGTCCCCTTTTTCTGTTCATTGACTGCATCCTCGTCTGGATTGCTCATGTTGGAGTTGATGAACCTAAACCTGTCCATTGACATTGCTAAAGCGGGAAAGGGCACATGAAAAATTGTATTTTTCCTCCAAAAGTCAGACATCTTTGGCAGGTTGCAGACCGACATAAATAACAACATCCCGAGGTAATGTTGCAGCTCCTGTGGGGTGATGATGGCAGTCCACGCAAACTTTTTCCCCTTCCTCAAATTTCTTTGGGCATTTTTGTTTGTGTTTGCACACAAGAGCTGTATTACCTCAGAGTAAAAAAAAAAGTGCAAAGATATCCAGTGATGTGTGGGTGACAATGGTGAGAGGGGGTTGGAGACCAGGGCTACGCTTTGGGAGGAATCTGGGTGGGCGAGGGTTGGCAATGTCAGGGTCTGTCAACATTTTCCGGGCCTCTTGGCGAAGCGGTGACTGGGTACGAGGGGCATCACCAGCAGTATCAGCACCTCTACTGATTTGGCCACGCCCGCGACCACAACCACCAGTCGATGGCCCACGACCACTAGTCGATGGCCCTTCGTCAGAAGAATCTCTAAAAATATAAAGATATATCATAAGATTAGATACAATTTATCCAAAAGAAACCCATGTGTTTCTAGGAAAAATGTTCAACAGTAAAAGAATAGGAAAAGTTATAAATAAAGCAGCAATAAAGCAATTTGAGACAAAGCCAATAATAACAAATTATCATCATTGTAATAAAGCTGGTAATAAATATCCAGTGTATACAAACTATTACTTACTGTGGTTGAGATAGCGACACTCCTCCTGTCTCCTCCTGTCCATCCTCCTGTCCATCATCCTCCACAAACTTCAACGGCACTTTCCTCTCCCTCTGCGATTTTTGGGACATCTCTAATTCAGGTGTTGACTGAATTACGCCGAAAAACACTCGGAAAAAAAAGATGGCGAACTCCGACTAGAACGCGACAAAAAAGACTCTAAACTTTCATAAATCAGACCATTACTATAATTTGCAACACTAAAATATTATTTACGAAAATAAAGTCAACTAAAACGCTACTAAAACACAGCTAAAACACTGTTATATTCTCTCGAGTTTTACTCTCTCGCTCTCCTGTTGTTGTCTTGTTGTTGTCCTGTTGCTCTCGTGGTCTGCTCGCTTCCAGCCCTGCTCCTGAACCTGGTTTCAATATTCCCGTAATGCACCGTGTATGTCTGGAAAGCGCAACGTCTTAGCTTTCAGAATCCGTTGGAATTACATTGATTGCGCAAACCTTCGTAGTTACGGTAAAATCCGTTTTGAGATTCACTTTTCGCCGCCGCCGGCCGCATCCATACTAAGAGGGTTAAAATATGCTAAGTGTCTGCCCCAACTTTCTTTTCCCGACATTTACATTTATCTTGTACACAAAATCCATACTCATACACCAGAGATAGCCTGAAGGCTTTTCAAGAGCACAGCTAGGTAGGGGATAGCGGGGTAATGTGAGACATTTTTTACATTTGCTCCCCTCCAGGCGAGCTAAAATGATATATCAGTAAAATGTACACATTTCCCATAAATTCAGGTTGTTTCCTAGCAATGTAAATGATCAGAATGTCTTCAGGACAAAGGGCAGTGAAAATATGATTGTTTTTAAAAAAAAAGTGGTCTTGTGTCTCACTTTACCCCATCTTAGGGGTAAAGTGAGACAGACCAGAGAAATCAACGGGGTAAAGTGAACCAGCTGGGGGTAAACTGATCCACTTACTTTTTCCACTTTAAAACTACCATAACAACTCATGTTGTAACAGTAAGAATCCTGACAGCTAGATTGACAACCACACATTCCAAAACTAATATCGGACTAGTAACAGAATCATGGGGATTCAGTTCAGTTCAGTTTCACAACATTACTCATTGCATTAGATTCAGCATTCTGCCAATAGCTAGCTGGTCATTATCACAAGCCACTCAGTATCAGTCTGGTGCTCTCTAGTGTATCATGTGTATCTTACCTGCCGTGGCTTTTGTACTGTAAAGACACCTGTTTCATCCACATTGTAAATCATGTGTGGAGGAAATGTGTGCCTGTTAAAGAAGAGAGGCAAGGGAAAAACTTTATCAGAATCAAAACCAAATCTTACAGGTAAAGCCTCCATAAAACATTTGTAACTAAATAATTAATTCTGTCACCTGTCCATCATTACAGCCAGATTTTCAAAGAACTCCCCCACTGTAGTTTTATTGAAGGCTGTAGCCCTTCCCAGGGATGTTGCCTCCGGAGTACGGACAGAGATATGGCGACGTGCTAGGAAGCTGCCAAACCACTCTTTTCCTAAAGAGTAGAGAATTCATTCTTATAAGATTTAGCTTTGTGGCAAGATCAATTAACCTACAGAATCATGTGATCTCTTGCACACCCTAGCCTACCTGCACATTGTTTCTCTGTCCAATTGGCAGGGACAGGGATATTGTTTTTCTCTGCATATTCAAATGCCAGTTCACGGCACTTAACTGGAGCAAGGCCATGAAACTGGTCAGCTAGTTGTTTCAGATGTTTGGCAAGCTCCTCCTCCATCTCATCTGTGAATATTCTCTTTGCCTCAGCTACTGCACCCCAGGCTAGGCAAGGCAAGGCAAGCCAAGGCAAGGCAAGTTTATTTGTATAGCACATTTCAACAACAAGGCGATTCAAAGTGCTTCACATAAAACTATTAAAAGCATCACAACATAATGCAGATTTAAAAACAGTTAAGAAAACATTAAAACAGTCAAAAATAAAAGTTGAAAAAGCAAAATAAAAAAATAAAGTTGAATAAAAGTTGCAGTGCAGTTAAAGAAATAAAATGCAGTAGTGAGATGCAGTAATTTAATCTGGTTCAATTAAAGACAACAGCAAACAGAAAAGTCTTCAATCTGGACTTAAAGGAGCTGAGGGTCTCAGCAGACCTGCAGCTTTCAGGGACCTTGTTCCAGATATGTGGAGCAGAAAAGCTGAACGCTGCTTCTCCATGTTTAGTTCTGACTCTTGGAACAGAAAGTAGACCCATCTGAGACGACCTGAGTGGTCTGGATGGTTCATAAGGTAGCGGCAGATCACAAACATACTTAGGCCCTAAACCATTCAGTGCTTTATAAACCAGCAGCAGGATTTTAAAGTCAATTCTTTGTTTGACAGGGAGCCAGTGCAAAGACCTCAGAACTGGAGTGATGTGATCCACTTTCCTGGTCTTAGTGAGGACTCGGGCTGCAGCGTTCTGAATCAGCTGCAGCTTTCTGATTGACTTTTTACAGAGGCCTGTGAACACACCGTTACAGTAGTCAAGTCTACTGAAGATAAATGCATGGACAAGTTTCTCCAAATCCTGTTGAGACATAAGTCCTCTAACCCTATGCTACTGATTTTACTTCCCCTTTCTCTTTTTTCTTTATGAATCTTTGGAGGGTGGTCTTGTCAATATTTCTATCCCTTCCAGCTTTTCTTAAGGACTTCTTTCCTTGCATGACCTCAGCGGCTGCACTCTCCATCTCTGTGAGGGGTGTTTGGCCCCAGGTTGTCTTCCTGGTGTAGTTTCTTGGCATGATGGCTTTTCTACAATGTTTATGACATTAAAAATTAAACATATGTAATGTAATATTACACTAAAATATGTTTAAGACTAAACTTAACTTGTGCTTCATGGTGGGGTAAAGTGAGACAGTGTCTCACTTTACCCCACAGCATTTGTCTCACTTTACCCCACAGCTACTATTTTAGAAAAAAACAACATCTCTTAGCTATTCAGGCTAATCTTCAGCTAGCATCAATCACATGGTTTAATATGTATGATATTAGTTTTTCTACCTGAATCAATTTGCTTTGACACAACAGTTGATTTAGTTCACAGCAAGAACATTTACTTTTACATGCAAAAAATACATTTTTGTGAAAAAAAAACATACTTACCACAGCACCAGCACCAACTTCTCCTTCATGGCAAGGGGGGAATGGGAGGGGCTTGAAAACATAATGGTCACATGACCACAAATGGGTTCCTTTGCCTAGATACAGGGGGTGTCTCACATTACCCCGCTCTCCCCTACTATACAATCTGAAGAACATTAGCAACTAGCTAACGTTAGCTAACATAACTTTATAAGATCATCGTGTGTTTGGTGACGTGACACAGCTAACTGTTAATTGTAATGTTAGCTATGGCAACTGAAGTTAACTAATGTTTTGGATTGTCAGCATTTCCCTGTCAAAGGGAGATTAAAAAAAAGGATTAGCTAGGTATCACTAGCTAGTGAAGAGAATTTAATGATTTATATGTTGTACTACTTTACTTTGACTAAAGTTTCATGTCCCACTTATACTAAAGAATGTGTCTCGAAGCTGAGCGAAGCTGAGAAATCGTAACTGGTCAAGTTCTCAGTCGCTTTGACCTTGGCTAAACAGATTAGATACAGACAGACTGTCTTTGCTGCTGATGTCAGCTAGATGTCTGAATTACAGACGGACTCAGCTCCCTTTTTCGCTACTAAGACTGAGACAAATATGGAAGTCAGATAAGGGGGAGTCTCACAGAAATGGGATAAATATCCATTGTTCTTAGAGAACGGGGCCCACTCTCATTCTGGGGGTGTGCTGACTGTGTGCAGACTGTATGCAGAGCAGACCATCAGGGGAGCTGAGTCCAAGGCCTTGTAGGTATGCATTTCATGTATGTGTGTAATTGCTAAATAAATAACCTTAACTGTAATATAACCTGTTCTGTCAATTCTTGAACACTCGAGGAATATCCTAGCGAGGAGGATTCCTTTTCACTAGATAAATTGAGGTAAAATGTAGCTAGTGCTAACTTATAGGAGATTGCACAATCTTAGTGTAGATGTTGGCTGCCAGTGGTCCCTTCGAATTGAAGCCAGCCATTTATTCCGCCGATCTACCAATTGTAGGATGAATAAAATCGTATATCTGGGCTACTTTGGCAACTGTTTTTACAGCTGTTGGACAACCTGTCATTTTGGTGTGAATCTCTGATCAACGTGGGGCCCTGGCTGGTCACTACCAGCTTCAACACCAAGAAAGTCCTTATATGGTGTCAGAGTACACAAACCTAAAACCCCGGACACAGCCATGAGCTGTGAGGCCCTGCGGTAAGCAGGCCTCAGCCTGAGACAAACGTAAAGCAGAAGTCGAGTATGGGCCCCTATAGTCTTAAACGTCTGGCCACCGAGCCCGCGGTTTCGCGTGGTGACACTTGAAACGTTTCTCTAAGTTTCTAAAATATTCACAGCACCGCGATTATACATCGCAGAAATATAATTTTACGTCTGGCGGAAAGAGGAGACTTCCTGCTTCCGGGTGCCTGCCCAGGCAGAGCCTAGCATAATTTTAACATCATCAAGCAAGCGAAAGGGCAGCAGTGTGTCATCTGACGCTGGTAAAAAAAAAACGAAAATCCTTCTCTGTGATTTGTTGAATCATATGTCCGTCGCCATTTCGTGAACTAAACAACCAATGTACACTCAGGAAGTCTCAAAGCATTACCCACCTGAGCATATACACACGCTACAGTTTTTAGTCAGAGAAAAAAAACCACATCATGACGACAAAGAGATTCAACACGGAGGAAGCAAGACGCATGATTCTGGAGAGCAGCGAGGAGGAGGACGACATGGCACCGTCGTCAGAGCTCGAAGGCTTTAGTTCTTCTGAGGAAGATGGGTAAGTGTAGTTACTAAACTTTGTTACGTGTCTGTAAGACTGCATGGTGCAAACTAGTAATGTGTGCACTGTGCACGAGAGCACGCCACGCGGTGCACACTGCTGCTCACGTTACTACCACAGTCATGATCTGAGTAATATTTACACATAGAATGCTTTGTACAACACTGCTCAAATTACCACCACAGTCATGATCTGAGTAATATTTACACATAGTATGCTTTGTACAGCACTCTGCTCAAATTACTACCACTGTCACGGTTCAGCGCCACACTTTCTTTATGTTATTTTCATCCTGTCTGCCTGTCTGTATACTAACTGTCCTGTCATTCCAGATCCTGCCACTCACACCTGATTACCACTCATCACCGTCACCTGGCCTCAAGCCCATCTCACCTGCAGCCCGTTCCCTCATTAGCTCACTATTTAGGTCCCCTCACTTGCATGTGTCCTCTGCCAGATCGTCTTGTGTTTTGAACCTTGCTCTCCAGCATTTCCTGTGTGTAACCTGTAGTTACCTGTTAAGTAAACAAATCATATTCCGTACCTCTGCCTCCCTGAGTTGTGCTTTTGGGTCTTTGGGTTATTGGGCCGTTACATTACGATCTGGCCAATTATGGACCCAGCACAACCTTCTGCAGCAAGCCGGTTCGAGAGGATCGAGAATGCCCTCCAGCAGCACGAGGCGCAGATGGCCCGCTTCGCTGCGGAGACACGGCAGTCTGCAGCAGTCCAGGAGCAGACTATGACGACGATGACCGCCCAGATGCTACAACTGACGACGGCCCTGAACCAGCTGGTAGCCGCTGCGCCGTCTCCTGCCTCTCCACCTCCGGTCTCACCAGCGCCTGTGCCAACACACGAGCCTCGTGTGGGTACCCCGGAGCGCTACGCTGGAGAACCTGAGGGCTGCAACCCATACATCACGAACTGCTCCATCCTGTTCTCTCTGCAGCCCCACACCTTCGCCTCGGAGGAGGCTAAGGTAGCCTTCACCATCAACCACCTGACTGACAGAGCGCGACTGTGGGGTACCGCTGAATGGGAGAGACGCACGCCGGCCTGCTCTTCGTTCCTGTTGTTTTCTGCAGAGCTTCGCAAGGTTTTCGGGGCAGTTTCCAAGGGCCCAGATCCAAGCGGGGGACTAGCGGAGCTGCGTCAGGGAGACCGGACTGTGGTAGATTATGCCTTGGAGTTTCGAACAAGAGCACGCCTTAGCGACTGGAACGAGGCAGCACAGTGCGAGGTGTTCTTGACTGGGCTAGCGGAGTATGTTAAAGATGAGCTGATCTCCTTTGATTTGCCTGTCAGTTTGGATGGCTTAATAGAATTGTCTTCCCGAGTGGACAGACGCATCCAGGCAAGGCGACAGGAGCGACGCAAGGGGGAGACAGATCGCCGCGCTTTCAACCAGCGTCGAGCTCCTCCGGCAGCCACCAGCTTCACCTTGGCCTCTCAACCAGTGGAGGTTGAACCCATGGAGGTAGGGCGCACCAGTCTCACCCGCGAGGAGCGGGAGCGCCGTCGCCGGGGAGGTCTTTGCCTCTACTGTGGCCAGGCTGGCCACTTTGTATCCCGGTGCCCAGTAAAAGACATGGCTCGCCCGTAACAGGGGAGGTACTGGTGAGCCGAACCACAAGACTCTCTCCCAACCAAAGACCCCTTTTCCACGCTCAGCTGCTACTCGTGAACGGATCACAGACCCTAGCTACGTTCATTGACTCTGGTGCTGATGACAGCTTCATTGACGAGGACCTAGTCCGTCAGCTGGGTATCGAGCGGGTACCGCTGCCATGCCCTGTTCCTGCTAACGCTCTGGACGGCCACCTACTGGGGACAGTGACTCACCAGACCGCACCAGTTCGTATGCTCCTGTCGGGTAACCACCTGGAGACCATTCGGTTTCTTATCCTGCGGTCACCCCAGCATCCACTAATCCTGGGACACCCCTGGCTCCGTCGCCATAACCCCCACATCGACTGGACCACAGGGGCCATCAGGGAGTGGAGTGCATCATGCCATCTGATCTGCCTGAAACAAGCTGCTGCAGTTCCGCAGTCAGCTTGCCCCAGCTCAGCGTCGGATCTGTCAGGAGTGCCTATGGAGTACCATGACTTTCGGGAGGTATTCAGTAAGGTCCAGGCCGCATCCCTGCCCCCACATCGTCCCTACGACTGCTGCATTAACCTGCAACCAGGCACCACCCCCCCCAGGGGCCGTCTCTACTCCTTATCGGCACCTGAGAGAGAGGCCATGGAGGCCTTCCAGAACCTGAAGGCCCGGTTTACGTCGGCCCCCATCCTGCAAGTC
Source organism: Taurulus bubalis (assembly GCF_910589615.1). Taxonomy (NCBI): domain Eukaryota; kingdom Metazoa; phylum Chordata; class Actinopteri; order Perciformes; family Cottidae; genus Taurulus; species Taurulus bubalis. Next base: position 2,752,852 of record NC_136600.1, read on the forward strand.
CCCGACCCAGAGAGACAGTTCGTGGTGGAGGTGGACGCCTCCGATGTAGGGGTGGGGGCCATCCTGTCCCAGCGGTCTGCCAGCGACCAGAAGCTCCACCCATGCGCCTTCTTTTCCAGGCGGCTCTCACCGGCAGAGAGCAACTATGACGTGGGGAACCGAGAGCTGCTTGCCGTTAAGCTGGCCCTTGAGGAGTGGCGTCACTGGCTTGAGGGGACCAGTCTGCCATTTCTGTGTTGGACTGATCACAAGAACCTTGAGTACATTCAGTCCGCTAAGAGACTGAACTCTCGGCAAGCCAGATGGTCTCTGTTTTTTACCCGGTTTAACTTTTCCCTCTGTTACCGGCCCGGAACCCGTAACGTCAAGCCGGACGCCCTGTCACGTCAGTTTGTGGACAAGGGGGATTCCACCCCTTGCACTGACAAGATCCTGTCTGCCCCTGTTCTGGTTGCCTCTATCACCTGGGAGGTAGAGGAGCGAGTCAAGGCTGCCCTGGAGGCCCAGCCCGGGCCGAGCTCCTGTCCCCCTGACCGCCTGTTCGTTCCCCAGACCCTGAGGTCCGAGGTCCTCCAGTGGGCGCATAGCTCCAAGCTCACGTGCCATCCTGGGAGCCAGCGTACTAAGGATGCTTTGCAGCAGAGGTTCTGGTGGGCTACTCTGGAGAAGGACACCCGGGAATTCGTCAACGCCTGCCCTGTCTGCAACCGGCACAAACCTTCCCACCAGGCTCCCGCTGGTTTCCTGCAACCTCTGTCTGTGCCGCATCGGCCCTGGTCTCACATCTCCCTGGACTTTGTGACCGGTCTCCCGCTGTCCAACAAGCACACCACCATCCTAACGGTGGTAGATCGGTTCAGCAAGATGGCCCACTTTGTCCCCCTGCCCAAGCTCCCCTCGGCCAAGGAGACTGCTGAGCTGGTTCTGCTGCATGTCTTCCGGCTTCACGGGCTTCCCACGGATGTAGTCTCCGACCGGGGTCCTCAGTTCACGTCAGTCTTCTGGAGGGAGTTCTGCACGCTAATCGGGGCCACAGCCAGCCTGTCATCGGGATTCCACCCACAGTCTAATGGCCAGACGGAGCGCAAGAACCAGGAGATGGAGACAGCTCTACGGTGCTTGGTCTCCGAAACTCCAGCATCCTGGTCCCAGCAGCTCCTGTGGGTGGAGTATGCTCACAACACCTTGACCAGCTCTGCCACTGGAATGTCCCCGTTCCAGTGTGCCTACGGGTTTCAACCTCCATTGTTCTCGGCCTTGGAGAAGGAGGTTTCCTGCCCCTCGGTCCAGGCTTTCATCCGCCGCTGCCACCGTACCTGGGCCAAGGCCAGAGTTGCGCTCCTCAGCTCAGCCAACCGGTACTCCGCAGCGGCCAACCGGCGCCGCTCCAAGGCTCCCACCTACCAGGTTGGTCAGAAGGTGTGGCTGTCGACCAGGGACCTACCCTTGCGAGTGGAGGCAAAGAAGTTGGCACCCAGGTTCATCGGACCATTCGAGGTCCTGAAGGTCATCAATCCTGCAGCGGTGAGGCTCAAGCTGCCCCGAGCCATGCGGGTCCATCCGTCATTCCACATCTCCAGAGTCAAGCCGGTTCGGGAGTGTCCACTGGTCCCTGCAGTACAGCCTCCACCGCCACCGCGGTTCATCGATGGAGGTCTTACCTACACGGTGCGTCGCTTACTTCGTTCCCGCCGTCGTGGGAGAGGGTTACAATACCTGGTAGACTGGGAGGGCTACGGCCCAGAGGAGAGATGCTGGGTCCCGGCCCGACACATTCTGGATGCCCCTCTCATAAGAGAGTTTCACTGCAGCCACCCTGACTAGCCCTCCAAGGGGCCTGTGCCCACGGGGGCTACCCAGCCGAACTCTGCTCCCTCTCTTCCGTCGGCAGAGTCAGACATCGAGGAGGAGCCGTCCTCCGACCAGGACAATCCACCCGCCGATGAGGAGAGGGCGGAGATGTCGGAGGAGTATTAGTCCTCCCTCAGATCTTCTTCGTGGCGATGGCTTTGGGACGTCAGGAGCCGTCCCTTAGAGGGGGGATTCTGTCACGGTTCAGCGCCACACTTTCTTTATGTTATTTTCATCCTGTCTGCCTGTCTGTATACTAACTGTCCTGTCATTCCAGATCCTGCCACTCATCACCGTCACCTGGCCTCAAGCCCATCTCACCTGCAGCCCGTTCCCTCATTAGCTCACTATTTAGGTCCCCTCACTTGCATGTGTCCTCTGCCAGATCGTCTTGTGTTTTGAACCTTGCTCTCCAGCATTTCCTGTGTGTAACCTGTAGTTACCTGTTAAGTAAACGAATCATATTCCGTACCTCTGCCTCCCTGAGTTGTGCTTTTGGGTCTTTGGGTTATTGGGCCGTTACAACCACAGTCATGATCTGAGTAATATTTACATATAGTGTGCGGAGCACTGCTCAATCGTTACGTCATCTTTCTTTCAACTGACTAGTATTCATTTATTTTACAGAGAGGAGTACCAGCCACAAAGAAGTCACCGAGAGGCTCCATGAGATGGATCCGTGATGGCCCCATCGTCTAAGTGAAGTGGATGGACACGAAGCAAGTATCCTCCTGCTCCACATCCTCCTGCTCCATATCCTCATGCCATGGCATGCCATGGCATGAGGATATGCCATTGAAGCAAAGCAAGCCATACTTGTATATAGTAAATAGTCTGACTAGTTTTTGTTCTGTTTTATATTTCTCAATATATATTCTGTAAATTTTTTTTATTTTTTTTAAAATACATATTTTTATTTACCCCAAAAAATTGTTGTGAAGGTCATTTTTCATTTGCACACACTCCATGAAGCTTTATCTGCAGTATGAAGTCATTTCTCAGTCCCATTTTTATCATTTTGGTGAAAGGTCTGAAAGACCATATTTCTACTCAAAAAACGTTAATAAAAAATTTTGTTTTAGACATTTATTTACATGTATCTACCATTTTATTCATATATTTCACTGCTTTTGTGAATCTAAAACCTTTGGTAAACCAATTTCCATCACCTAAACAGAGTTACCACATGAGTAAAGTTAGGTTTTTTTCAAGCGATCTGAATAATTAAAAAAAAATCGAGATTCCATTTTTCAGCTTTAGTGTCATATTGTAACATTTTTCTCTTTACACTTTTGCCTTATGACAATGGTGCCTCCTTATATAGATAGCTGAGATTGTTCTGCAATTTATGATGTAAAACATGGGTATGTATCTTATATGAAAGTGCCTTAAAAGGTGAATCTAAGAAAATTATGTCAAATCGAGAAAATCGACTGAAAATTACCTCCAGTGTTCAGTGTCGAGCAGAAGTCGAGTATGGGCCCCTATAGTCTTAAACAGTCTATATAGGACACACTTACATAACAGCCAGATATTTGTTGTAATGAACTAGAGAAAGAGTTACGGTGACTGGTTCACCTCTGACTGTCCGCCGGACACCGCTGGGTGTCTATGGGTAGAGAGCGGGTTTAATAAGTATTAAATCCCCTTGTAAGAGTTTGTCATAAATTTATTAATAGTTGGTAGTTTGATAACAGCCAAGCCGAAAGCCTCGGGGTCTTGTTCACGAGTGAGGGTAAGTTGGAGCGGGAGATCGACAGACAGATCGGTGCGGCTGCAGCTGTAAAACAGGCGCTGTACCGGTCCGTCCTGGTGAAGAGGGAGCTGAGCCGGAAGGCGAAGCTCTCCATTTCCAACCCTCACCTATGGTTACGAACTCTGGGTCGTGACCGAAAGAACAAGATCTCGGATACAAGTGGCCGAAATGAGCTTCCTCCGCAGGGTGGCCGGGCTCACCCTTAGAGATAGGGTAAGGAGCTCGGACATCAGGAGGGAGCTTGGAGTCGAGTCGCTGCTCCTTCGTGTCGAAAGGAGTCAGCTGAGGTGGTTCGGGCATCTTGTCAGGATGCCTCCTGGACGCCTCCCATTAGAGTTTTTCCAGGCACGTCCAAATGGTAGGAGACCCCGGGGAAGACCGAGGACACGCTGGAGGGATTATATCTCCCGGCTGGCCTTGGAACGCCTCGGGGTCCCCCAGAATGAGCTGGAAAGTGTTGCGGGTGAGAGAGAAGCCTGGGTCAGCCTGCTGAACCTGCTGCCACCGCGACCCGACCCCGGATAAGCGGCTGATAATGGATGGATGTAAGAGTTTGTCATAAATGTATTAATAGTTGGTAGTTTGATAACAGCCAAGCCGAAAGCCTAAGATAACCAAGGTAGTCCCTCTCTCGAGAACCGGGCTGTGTGTGACGATCGGATCTTGTGTTGCTTGGTGACTTATTTTACTGTTCAGTTATTTTGTGGTTGTGAGGTTTTGGGAACCTATTCTGATTTCCTAGTTTAGTTTAGCACCAGGTCATATTCCTCTGCGGAGGTTTTTCTGCTCGAGGCTGGACGGGTGACACGTGTGTACGAGCCCAGCGCGGTAGGCTGGTGGTCTGAGACTGGACCATTCATGGTGTCCCGTGTCTTGCTGGCTCGCCGCCCACCTGTCCCTTGTCGAGCCTGGATTCGAGCTTCTTATTTTCTCTCTCTCTCTCTTTCTATCCCTCGTGTGAATTAAATCTTGAAAGCATTTGATTTGATTTGTATATTAAAATAAAATAAATAAACGGTTAACGTGCAGGACAAACACTTACACTGCTGTGATAAAGAGCCCACCAGCCTAAACTGTTTAATACAGCCAACAGCACATACAGTATCAAGGACATTTTGACCTTTTGCGACGCACAGCCAGATTCTGGCACAAATATGGTGGCACTTAAGCATAGGGACGTCACGTGGAATCCATGAATTTGGGTAAATTATAAAAACGGGTACTTTTATTTTATAAAAGTTTACAAGTGCTTCTTCCTCATGAAATGTTATTCTGTTGTTTACTTAGCGCCTGGTTGAAGAGGGCACACGGTTCGTCTGTGTTTTGGTCTAATTTGTGTGCAACATTGAGTCACGTTGTAATGCCTTTTCTTAGAAGAGATTTCACACTTTTTATTGACACAGCCACTGATAAAGCTACATCATATGTACTTGACTATTTGGGGGCTAAAATAAAAAAATCAAATGATGCGGATTATTAGGGTGACAACTTCACACTTTTGAATAGGTTGTGGTCATTGTTACCCTTTATAGCCTATAATTAAATTACTTTTGCTGTTCTTCCTTTAGACGATCAATAATGACTGGCCTGACCCGTGGACTGTCAAACAAAAAGAGGATTTTAAATCCAAGAACCCCTAGTTGGGATCAAAAAACTGGGTAAGTTTAGGTATATTGTTAGTTTGGGTAGCTTCTGAAACAGTGGACACACATTAATATTGTGTGTGTGTGTGTGTGTGTGTGTGTGTGTGTGTGTGTGTGTGTGTACTTGTATGTATATGGGAGAAATGGACCATGCACACGTACAGCTGTGGAAACAGTAGTTACATTGTTTGTTTATGATTCACAGGATGTCTGGTCTGTAGCAGTGTGAACTCCATTGGGATCAACAAGGAGCAAGGTGTATCACTCTCAAGAGAATGGATGAACTTTGAAATTCAAGTGTCTTATCAGGGAAGTAGAGAAACAAGTCTGTCAGTCTTGAGAAATAAGATCAGGAACAGAGGTGTCAAGTAACAAAGTACAAATACTTCGTTACTTTACTTAAGTAGAAATATTGGGTATCTATACTTTACTGGAGTATTTATTTTTCAGACGACTTTTTACTTCTACTCCTTACATTTTCACGCAAATATCTGTACTTTCTACTCCCTAGATTTTAAAAATAGCCTCTGTTGGAGGAAATTGTTTATGTAATCAAAGAGTTATACAGTAGTTAAGAAGTTAGGAAGATCCACTAATCCACAAGCTATATCCACTGGTGTGTAAGAAAAGGGTTAAATATCAGAGAAGGAGAGTGCTGGAAAAACAACTCAGGCCCCCCACTTTCACCCCCCCTCCCCACGTAAAGCCTGGTGAGTGTCTGTTTACCCAAAGAGTTTTGGCAGGAGTTGGGCCTATCTGGTCACAGTGACCTAGCGCATATTGAAGCCCTGTAAGGGCCTAGCGGGGAAGGAATGCAGGCCTCCGTGACGCCAGTAGCATCTGGTAGTTGCACAATGGTTAAACAACAGGATAAGGGGTTACAGGGTCACAATAACAACTGTTTCCACGGACTGGGGGGAGGGAGCCGCCGATCACATTGCCGAAAAACGTTAGTTAGTAAGTGATCAGGCATTGGTCAAGGTTGATAGAAGGATGGCCGTTGGTTCTGGCACCATCAGAGGGGAGGGTGGTGATGACGACGTGCAATTGAGTGAGTATAAACTAGACGTTTGTGAAAACATCGGGAGTTAGTCCACAGCGTGTGACCTCCATGCCTGTAATAGTGCAAAGAAATGTGAGCGTCTGCTGTCCACACATGACAGTCTGTATGAACGCGCCATGTAGTGGGCAGCGCGCTGTGTAGTGGGCAGCGCCGTGTTCAATACATGCACAGGTCAGATAGGAACTCCCGGGACACTTTTTTTTTTCTTCCCCAGTCTGCATCTGATGTGGACACACGTCATTGAAGGCCTTGTTCTAAAACCTAAAACACTAAAACACTGCACTATGGTAGTTGGCCTATGAAAATCCATAAATTAGCCGCATCGTTGTAAAAACCGCAGTCTCAAAGCATGTGAAAAAAAGTAGCGGCTTATATGCCGGAAATTACGGTACTTTTGACACCTCTGGTCAGGAAACATGCTTTTTCCAAGGCACACACTCAAGCTGTGAAGGTGGCAGAACAACAGAAAGAAGCGGCCATTGAGAATGCAGTGGAGGTTATGACCGAGTCCTACATGAAGGAAATCGAAACTGTGTTCCGAACAGCCTACCATTTGGCCAAAAAGAACAGACCCTTTTCTGACCATGAAAGCCTCATTGAGCTGCAGGAACTGAATGGTGTAAAGATGGGCTCAATACTTCATTCACGTTACAGTGCAACACAAATATACAACATGTTGCCAGTGAGATGCAGAGCAAAATTGTCAGCATCATCGACTAAGTTAACTGTCCTAATTGACGAGGCCTCTTATTTAAGTCACAAATCTGTCATGATAGTTTCTGTTAAAGCGTCAATTCAAGAAGTTGAAGGTGAGTTCATATTCCTTGAACTTGTTGAACTAGAAAATCAGAGCAGATGGCATAGAGCAGGCTTTACTCACATGTTTAACGAATGCTGGCTTTACAGAAGAGTGGCTTTGTGAAAACTGGGTAACATTTGTATCTGATGGAGCCAGTGTCATGTTAAGAAAGAAGTCAGGAGTAGCAACCAGGTTGACCTTTAAGATTCCCAAAGCTCTTTGTATGGCACTGTATGAACCATAGACTTGAACTAGCTGTGTCAAATGCAGTTGATGAGGTACAGGGTGTCAATCACTTTAAAATCTTTATGCAGAAGCTATATTCTCTGTATAGTATGTCAAATAAAAATGAACGTGAACTCAAAGATGCAGCAGCTGAAGTAGGCTCACAACTTCTTCGCATTGGCAGAGTCTTGGATGTACGCTGGGTGGCCAGTAGCTTTCGTACTGCTCGTGCTGTTTGGACATCACTGGGAGGTCTTGTGCAGCACTTTAAGAATGCGTGTTCTGATGAGATGAGGTCCACCAAAGAGAAACAAATGTTCAGAGGTTTATTATATCGTGTTCAAAGTCCTGAATTTATCTGTGACCTTGGGCGCATGTATGACACTCTCTATGAACTACGTCTACTGTCACAGGAGCTTCAAGCTCATTCTATAACTCTCCTCAGAGCAGAGCATCAGCTGAAACGCTCAGAGTGATACAGTCATTCAAAGAGAGTCCAGGTGAAAAATACTGTGAGGCTTTAAAAGCAAAAGAGACTGGGGAGTATCGCTCTATAACCCTGGTAGGAAATGCAAAGCTGAAGTCAATCAATCCAAGCCAGTTCTTACAAAGCCTTGTGAAGAATCTTGGGCAACACTTGTCTTTTGAAGCTTAGGTCATCAAGGACTTCAGTATCCTTGATCAGAGTAAATGGCCATCAAACCCCAGCATTCGCCATGGTGAAGAACAAGTTAAGCGACTGTGCAAGCGATTTAACTTGTGCACATTTCCAAGCACTGAATGGGATGCGAGACCTACTGGAAGAGCCCAATAGTGAGCCCAAGGACCTAAAACCACTCATGCACTGTATGAAAACATTCCCTGTCAGCACAGCAGGAGTGTGAGAGGAACTTTAGCCTTATGAACAATATAAGCTCAGACAAGAGGGCTATCCTACTGATCTCAAACATATCAAACTTGATGATGATTAATATCAATGGCCCCTCTACTTCCATGTTTGATCCTCAAAAGTATACGAGGACCTGGTTGAAGAGACACTGTGCTGCCTCGTCTATGCGTTCAACGCAATGCGGTGTGAAAACCCCTGCAAAAAGCAAGTCTGTCTGGAATATACTGTAATATGAGCACTTATTTAGAAGCCCAGCACTGGGTTGAGATAGTCACTGTGGTTTTCATTGATATGTTATAAAATGTATATATTTTTCATTGTTAACTAGATATTGTTGTTTTGTAACACATCGTTTTTAATATATTGTTGAATTATTTGAATGATGATATTCGATATTTGTGGTGATATTTGTATATTTCTCAAGAGGTATGCTAAAATAGTGATCAGCTGTTGAAAACCTTTTTTTCAGTTTTAGAACTTTGCATTTTTGAGTTTATCTAATTGGTTTTGATGTGTGGAAGAGGATGATTTGTGTTTTGAATTTAAAGTGAAACATGAACAAGGATGCCTGGTCTAATTCAGTTTTGAAGTAATTTATTTAAATAAATGTTAAAAAATAAACATCCTTTGCTGTATGGGCTGCTTAAAAAATTGCAAAATTAAGAGTATACCCACTTCTCCAGGGACCACACACCACTGCTTATCAGATACCCAAACCACCGACTACTTTCAAAGTAAACGAATAGCTGATCTACTTTACATTCTACTTTCACTCGTCTGCCCTCACCTTATCCCTAAAGCTGTGCTCAAATTAATGCATCAAGCCGGACACGTATTTGTCCTCCTTTTTGCATACCTGCAAACTTGTCACCTTTCGGCGAAATTTGCCATTTTGAAATCAAAATATGTGAACTGGCCGGCCAGCGTTTCTGAGATTGGAGTGAGACACGGAGAAAATCTGATGTTGTGATCTTCGTAATAGAAGATCTTTGATGTATCGAGTCTTGGCCAATCAGCGTTAAGACGTCTACAGCGGCCGTTTCTCAATACGCGTTCTTCTCTGTACTTGATGAGAAAACTCATAACTGAAAGTTGACGTTCTCTGAAGACTACTGTTGTTGAGTCACAACATGTACTTTTAGGATGTTTTCAGGCGAGAAGTTAGTTGTTTAAGCATCAAATCTGTGGTTGGTTAGTCAGGAATCGACCTACTTAAAAAGATACGCCGACGAGTTGAAGTCTTGCTCGCGGGACCGGTGAGTTCCGCGGGCAACGCAAAAAATATGATAATTAATAAAGGATATTATTATGAAGGATTTGTAATTGTATGCATATTAAGGTTATTTTTATTAATGATTAATGTGTGAATGGAGTTTAAAACAACGTTTGCATAGTGCATGTGGATGCCAGGGTACTGTTGTATGTAGATCTATTGTTCGCCTGTGGTGGCGGTGCTGAACATTGACTTTTGAGATGATAGAATCTACCCTTTTTCTAGAGAAGAAGAATAGCGCCGCCCCTGAAGCTGCAGGCGAATGAATGAGTAAAAAGGCACGAAAAGGTGTGAAATAATAGAACTAACCAATGGAAGGGCCTTATGTAGCTATGTGAATGTGTGGGATAAACTAACACGCGAGACTGGAAGGGGCTCTCTTGAAGGACAGAGGCGGCAGCAAACTGGAGGGACAGACTGTGAATCTGTGAGCAAGAGAGGGCCTCAATCGAGAATGCATACGCTGTTTTTGTGATGAACCTTTTATTAAATACTTTTTAATTATACCTCATCGCATTCCGGACTATTACTTCCCATGATCACCCGGGATTTAAAGAATACTTTTCAGTATGCTCCAAGGAGATCAATTACAGTAAAAAGGGATCATATCCCCTCTCTTCACACTTAATAAAATCAAACTACACCTCTCCTATGCAATTTTTCACAGCCTCACAAAATATCGCATAGTGTCCTCCTTTTTGGTGTTATGGATATGGTCACCCTAACAATGGGTGAGAGTTGGAATATGGATTGCACAGTAAGAAAAGATCTTCACCATGACAGTTCGATAAAACACAGGAGATTCTGAGTCACTTGAAGTTATTTTGAAACTTATACGAGTGATTTGTTATTCCACCCAAATCATTTATTCCATCAGTTCAGGAGACCGACCTGGTTAGTCAGTGCCGTGTTGATTGTTTTTCATTAAACACGTAACCAAACAAACTGCATCATATCCATCATGTCCAAGGTGGATGACACTGACTGGACCTGATTTAATAAAAGGCTAATATTGGCCCTACATGTCAATGCATTGCAGGCACAAATACACTCGAGGACAGTGTGAACACTCTCCCCAGCCGACGTGGCTATTTGTCTAACCGTAGGAGGAATAATTGAGTTCATGCTTTAGGCTGAGCAGTGGGAGTTTTTTTCCCCCGTTGGGCTGAATCTCCAGACTCCTCCACTCCTCAAACCACCAATTTAATGAAATTAACAATCCTCTTCACCCGTCTTGCCCTCCATCCTCCAGCTCTCTCTGTCCTAAAGAGATTAGGCCACTTCAGGAACATTATTCGGATTGTTTATCACTCTCAGCTCCAATTGAAATGAAGTGGATTCTGTTACACAGAGGGCTTCTGCAGTAATCTTGATCACACCTCGCCTCTGCCTCTCCTCTTACCACTGAAGCAATAGCTCCTATTTCACCAAGTTTGTAATGTTATATTTGTGATTCAGTAAATTAAATGTTATGGTGGTTTTCTCTGCCTCCAATTTAGACTTCAAGTTCATCAAAACCAGAGGAAATATTGTATTTATATAAATGAATAGCTTATTAAATCAACTATTTTCTTCAACTGAATACAGTCCAAAAAAAAACTTGTTTTGACTTCAGCAAATGGGATATATTTGGTTCTCACTCAAGGTCAGATGTCTTGTTAGATAATCAGACAGGCTCCCAGTCTCATTGAGTATGTGCATTCAAATGACCCAGTGATTACTTAATGAAATTATTTGCAATGTCTTGGACATTACCACATGATTTCCCAATGGCTTTGCACAGCGTCACATATTAGAGGAAACAAGTCCTACCTTTTACATCTTTGACTCTTTTAGGTGGTTATTGAAGAGAATTTAATGATTTATATAGTTTAACTGAATAATCTGTTTATGAGATAAGCTTGCTTCATGCAAAAGAGTGTGTGTGTCTGGGCTGAGAAACCGCACAACTCCAACTTCCCACTCTGTGGTTTCGGTTCCACAGACCAATGGCACTTGACCTTTCCCGACCCAGTCAGACAGAGGCCGATGCTGCCTTATATGTACATTTTGCCCTATAAGCTTGCTTTTAGCCTTAACGGCCTTATATGTGGCACCTTATCTGGTTCCTGCCTGATGAACGGGGTTCCGCTTTCTGCTTCTTTGTTATGACGGTTACCATGGTTACAGACAGAGCAACTCATCCTGGTGACATTTCATTGGCCAATGTACTTATGGACCGCTCCCCCTTTAACGTATTTGTAAAATCTTTGGAGTCGGATAAGAAGGAAGTTAGACAGAAAGAGGATAAGTACCCTTTGCTCTCAGAGTTCGAGGCTCACTCATCCTGAGACATGCTGACCGATTGAAGGTAGACAGCAGGGGAGCGGAGTCCAAGGCCTTGTATTAGGTATGCATTTCATGTATGTGTGTAATTGCTAAATAAATAACCTTAACTGTAATATAACCTGTTCTGTCAATTCTTGAACACTCGAGGAATATCCTGGCGAGGAGGATTCCCTTTCATTATGCTTCTTTATTTTGTGATATTTACTGCTTTTTCTGAGCTGTAGCTTCACAGTGCCATCAGACTGATTTCAATAAAGACCTAAAAAATTACATATTGGTGTTGGGAGTCATGACTACCATGCAAATATATAAATGTGTCAACTGTGTACATTTTTTTGTCCCTAAAATACATATTTGAGTGGCTAAAAGTAATTTTATATTCACAAGAGATCATATGACTACTTCTATGTGAAGGTCATCAAGCACAATGATACTATAACACCAACTCTGCATTTCCCCTCAGTTCTACAGAGCGTGTTAGTGTCAATCAGATCATTGCTTTGGTCCAGTCTCACCACGCTCATTGCCTGCATTGCTTCATATCAAACCTGCACTGCACACTTCCTGCACAGCAGCAAAGAACAGACATGCTCGCGACCAGCTGGTGGACATAGTGAAGTATTTAGCAGAGAAAGAGCCAACAGGCCTTGCAGGAGGTGTTGGATTCCCTATCTGCTCTTAAGTCACCACCCCCGGTTTCCGCCCACTGCCACGCCCCCCTTCCTTCATTTTGTCGGGTTGTTCCATTACCAGTCTGGTTTTCTTCTTCTTCTTCGAGAGTTGATCACAGGAGCGGTTGAGTTGCCCTCCCGACTCTGGAGCGGAATCAGTCTGGCGTGCTTCAAGAGCATTGATCACAAGAGCGGTTGAGTTGCCCTCCCGACTCTGGAGCGGAATCAGTCTGGCGTGCTTCAAGAGCATTGATCACATGAGTGGTTGAGTTGCCCTCCCGACTCTGGAGCAGGAGAGGAGGATCTCCTGAGTTTGCTGGACATTACCGGTGGTGTTAGTTTGTGTCTATTCGTTGTGCTTTGTTTTGTCACAATAAAGTCCGCCCTTGGAACTTGAACTGCTGCGTCTGTGCATTTGGGTCCTCAACACCACACACCTTCTAACAGAACAACCCAACCAATGATGACGGACCCAGCCGCCGCAGCAGCATCGCTTTCTGCAGATCAGCTGCAGGGGGCGGTTGCCTCGCAGGGCGCTCTCCTCGGCCAACACCAGCAGGTGTTGCAGGACTTACTGAACTCCCAGCGTACCATCGGGTCCCAGATGGAGGAGATCGGAGGCATGTTGCACAACCTCTCGTTGCGCCGCCCCGCCGCCGCGGAGCCAGTCATGGAGGACGAGGAGTCCGCCTGCACCCGTGAGTCCTTTGTTCCCTCTCCTGTGCCTTATGGTGGAGCGTCTGGGGAGTACCGAGGGTTCGTGCTCCAGTGTCGGTTTGTTTTCACCCAGCAGCCCCGCACGTACGCCTCAGACAATGCGAAGGTGGCATATACGGTGGGTTTGCTACGTGGTAAGGCGCTGGTCTGGGCTGAGGCATGGCTCCACAGATGCTCTACCCGGGTCTCCTACGAGTGCTTCAAGGAGGCTTTCGAGAGCGTATTCGACCACCCGGTGTACACCCGGGACGTTGTACAGCGCCTGCTCAGTCTCCACAGGGGTCCACCAGCGCAGCAGAATACTCCGTGGATTTCCAGATTCTGGCGGCGGAGTCGGGTTGGGGGAGTGAGGCGCTGAAGGGAATATACCGCTGCAGTCTGTCGGAGCTTCTGAGAGATGAACTTCCGTCCGGGACGAACCGGATTCTTTAGAGGAGCTCATCGCTCTCACAGTCAAGATGGACAGCCATATTCGGGAACGCCGTCGGGAGAGGAACTACCGGTCTTCCAATCCGGTGCGTCAGTTTTCTTCCGCTCCCAGCTCTCAGCCTCCGAGCCCAGTCGGACGGTACGGCCAGGCGCGCGCCCGCTCTCCTTCCTCGGACCCTCCCCCGTTGGAACCGGAGCCGATGCAGCTCGGGCGGATTCATCTCTCTCCGGAGGAGAGAGAGAGACGCCTCCGCACAGGAAGCTGCCAGTACTGCGGGGAATCGGGACACCACGTGGCTGTGTGCTCCGCTCAACCAAAAGAGAGAGGTCGTCAGTAGGAGTGGGGGTGCTGGCGAGTGGGTCAAGGAGAATTCCCCATTCTGAGTCTCGGTCATTGTTTCCTGCCACCCTGAGGCTGTCATCGGGGCCTGTGCACCTGTCAGCCCTCATTGATTCCGGGGCTGAACAGAACTTTTTGGACACTGACTTTATTAGGAGTCAAGGAATTCCTGTGGAGGCGCTAGAGCGCACTCTGCTGGTGAGCGCATTGGATGGCAATTCACTGGCCTAGATAACACACTGGACTCAGCCAATTTCCCTGCACGTGTCTGGCAATCACAGTCAGAATACCCGGTTCTATGCGTTTCCGTCCCCCCAGACACCCTTGGTTCTGGGACTTCCCTGGCTCAAGGAGCATAATCCTCAGATGGATTGGGCTGGAGGTAGGATCACCGGCTGGAGTTCTGCCTGTCATTCCCGCTGCCTCAGATCTGCGCTGCCCCGTCAGGTTATTCTCCCCAGCAAACCAGACACCGGTCCTGGCCTCGCCGCAGTGCCTCAGGAGTATGTGGATTTGGGAGAGGCGTTCAGCAAGGAGCGGGCTCTTTCACTTCCCCCTCATCGTCCATACGATTGTGCCATTGACCTGCTCCCGGGCGCTACACTTCCCTCGAGCCGGTTATATAATCTCTCCCGGCCAGAACGTGAGTCTATGGAGAGGTACATCACGGACTCGGTTGCCGCTGGAGTCATACGCCCCTCTTCATCCCCTGTGGGAGCGGGTTTCTTCTTCGTCTCGAAGGACAAGAGCCTCTGTCCCTGCATCGACTACAGAGGTTTGAATCAAATCACTATCAAGAATAAATATCCGTTGCCGTTGATGTCCTCTGTTTTCGAATCCTTAGCTGGAGCCAAGATATTCACCAAACTGGATCTCCGCAACGCATACCACCTGTTCCGAATTCGCGAGGGTGACGAATGGAAGACGGCCTTTAACACACCCCTGGGACACTTTGAATATTTGGTGATGCCGTTTGGACTAACTAATGCCCCTGCCGTCTTTCAGGCCCTGGTGAACGATGTCCTCCGCGACTTCTTGAACCGTTTTGTATTTGTGTATATTGACGACATTCTCATCTTCTCCCCGAACCCCCAGGAGCACACCAACCATGTTCGCCTGGTTTTGCAACGGCTGTTGGAGAATCAGCTCTTCGTGAAGTGTGAGTTCCACGTTACATCTGTGCAGTTCCTGGGGGTCTTTATTGAGGCGGGTCAGGTGAGAAAGGACCCCGAGAAGGTTAAGGCAGTAACGGAGTGGCCGGTGCCCACCTCAAGAAAGAAGCTTCAGCAGTTTCTGGGGTTCGCCAATTTCTATCGTCGGTTCATCCGGAACTACAGCCGAACGGCAGAATCACTGACACGACTCACCTCTTCCAAGGTCCGTTTTTCATGGACCCCAGAGGCCGACGGGGCTTTTCGTGCCCTCAAAGATCGGTTCGTCTCGGCCCCGATCCTGGTCCACCCAGACGAGACCCGCCAGTTTGTCGTCGAGGTGGACGCCTCGGACACCAGAGTCGGAGCTGTACTTTCCCAGCGGTCCGCTTCCGACTCCAAGCTCCATCCTTGTGCCTTCTTATCCCGCAGATTGTCCCCGGCGGAGAGGAATTATGACGTTGGCAACCGCGAACTGTTGGCGGTCAAGTTAGCCTTGGAGGAGTGGAGGCACTGGCTGGAGGGATCGATGCTTCCCTTCATTGTATGGACCGACCACCACAATTTGGAATATATCCATTCGGCGAGACGCCTCAATTCCCGCCAGGCTCGCTGGGCTTTCTTCTTCACATCCTTCAACTTCACCATCACCTTCCGGCCAGGGCACCAAGAACACCAAGCCGGACGCACTCTCCCGTCAGTTTGCTACGGAGGAGGGAGGTTCGACTCCCGACACCATCCTGCCCGCCTCGTGCGTGCTGGGTGCAGTCACCTGGGAGATTGAGAGGGTGGTACGTGAGGCCCAGCACACCCAGCCTGACCCCGGAGGAGGCCCCCCCCCCCCGAACCGCCTGTTTGTTCCTAAGGCCGCCCGTTCCCGAGTCCTGCGGTGGGCCCACGAGTCCCGTCTCTTGGGCCACCCGGACATCCGCCGTACTATAAACTGGCTCCGCCGCATCTTTTGGTGTATGTGCTGGCCTGCACTATGTGCACCCGCAACAAAGCTTCGCATCAACCTTCCGTGGGGTTACTAAGACCACTTCCTGTGCCCCAACGCCCGTGGTCCCATATCGGGGTGGATTTCGTTACTGGTTTCCCTCCATCTGACACCAACACCGTCATTCTGACGGTTGTGGACCGGTTTTCAAAGGCTGCTCACTTAATTCCCCTGCCCAAGCTTCCATCGGCCCGTGAAACCGCCGATCTGCTAGTTCTACATGTGGTGAGGCTTCATGGCATCCCGGCGGACATAGTTTCGGACCGCGGTCCTCAGTTTTCGTCCCAGTTGTGGAAGGCCTTCTGTCACACCCTCGGCGCCACGGCCAGTCTCTCCTCAGGATTCCACCCATAGACTAATGGCCAGACTGAGAGGATGAACTAGGAGCTCGAGGCCATCCTCAGGTGTGTGACCGCCACTAATCCCTCGTCATGGAGCCGTCACCTTCCGTGGGTCGAGTACGCCCACAATTCCCACACTTCTACTGCCACCGGGCTGTCCCCATTTGAGGCCTCTCTGGGTTTTCCGCCTCCCCTGTTCCCCAACCAGGAGGTTGAGGTTGCCGTACCTTCGGTCCAAAGCAATGCCCGTCGTTGTAGGTGCGTGTGGAGAGAGACTCGGGCCGCTCTACTTCGCACAGCGGAACAGAACAGGAGATCGGCGAATCGACGGCGTGTTCCAGCCCCGGACTACCGTGTTGGTCAATCGGTGTGGCTTTCGGCCAAGGACATCCCCCTCCGCACCGAGTGTAGGAAGCTCTCCCCCAGATATGTCGGTCCTTATCCCATCATCTCCATTGTCAACCCTGTGTCGGTCAAACTTCAGCTGCCTCGTTCCATGAGAATTCACCCAGTATTTCATGTCTCTCTCCTCAAACCCGTTGTCTCCAGTCCCTTAAATCCTCCGTCTGTACCCCCTCCACCTCCCGTCTCCTGGTCAATCGCCTCCTGGCTGTCCGCCGGCGGGGTAGGGGGTATCAGTACCTGGTAGACTGGGAGGGGTATGGACCAGAGGAACGGTGCTGGGTGCCCCGTTCTCGGATTCTTGATCCGGGGCTCATTAGAGACTACCATCGACAGAACCCTGGTAGACCCGGTGGTTCGCCAAGAGGCTCCCGTTAAGGGGGGGGAGGGGTACTGTTGGATTCCCTGTCTGCTCTTAAGTCTCCATCCCCGGTTTCCACCCACTGCCATGCCCCCCTCCTTCATCCCAGCTGTTGTGCATTGCCTTGATCACCGGCAGGTGATTTAGGGACCACAGCGTTACCTGGCTCATTTGTCGGGTTGTTCCAGTAACAGTCTGGTTTGCTTCTTCGAGAGAGAGTTGATCACAGGAGCGGTTGAGTTGCCCTCCCGACTTGGAGCGGAATCAGTCTGGCGTGCTTCAAGAGCATTAATCACAAGAGCGGTTGAATTGCCCTCCCGACTCTGGAGCGGAATCAGTCTGGCGTGCTTCAAGAGCATTGATCACAAGAGCGGTTGAGTTGCCCTCCCGACTCTGGAGCAGGAGAGGAGGATCTCCTGAGTTCGCTGGACATTGCCGGTGGTATTAGTTTGTGTCTATTCGTTGTGCTTTGTTTTGTCACAATAAAGTCCGCCCTTGGAACTTGAACTGCTGCGTCTGTGCATTTGGGTCCTCAACACCACACACCTTCTAACAGGAGGTGAAAGGAATGTGTACATTGTAAACACGGCACTCCAAATGAATGCTAATGTTGCTCCCTTTGGCTGGATATTTAAATCTGCATCAATTTGCTGGGACCTTCTAAAACCTTTAGGTGATAATATGTCCGTTTTGTGTTTATAACAGTGTTGGGTTTTTTTCTTGCAGGTTAAAGTTCAGTGATGAGATGGAACCAGTTTCATTTGCACTTGTACTGACCAACTAAGCAAGACATCAGCTGGTGCTCCTTGCTCATCACATTGTAGTCCAGTCTACCACCAATCATTATGTTCATACACTCAGAGAAACTGCTTTTAGCTTTGTCTTTGAGATTAAAAACATAAAATAAAAGGTATATTTCTTAAAATTCAGTTGTAGGTTATTCCCCAAAGATGTAAATAGTCTTTTCAACTTTCACTAAAGAATCTAAGGTGGGAGAAATGGCTGGTAACTCTGGCTATTACCTAATAGATGATGCTGTGAGCAACCCAGAAAATAGGGCCTATTTTGTGAGGCTTTGTTTTTAATGGTATTATTGTTCTTTTTGTAATTTTAAAATAGTCAATAGTATTGGTAAAAGATTATGAAAGTTATACATTAAACCATTTTTTCCTCCCCACATTTGGGGTGCCCCTTTGGATGTATGGCATCGCCTGTTATAGGCTGGGGGGGGGAGGGTTATGGACCCAGATGCAAGATGACAGGATCCAATAATTGTTTCGATAGGCTTTATTCCAGGCAGACTTGACAAAACACAAACCGTCCAGGAGCTGCTTCCGGGGTAATAGCCGTCGGGAACCAGCGGGAGCTGAGGCAGTTCTTGTGGCCGGGGACAGAAGGCTATGGCAGTGTTCAGGGGCAGAGGCCAAGTCTAAACGGGCAGGGTCGGCAACGGGAAAGCAGTTTGAAGGTAATTGCTGGATGGTCTGGTAAAAATGCGGAGAACTATCTGGCAGTGAGTGTTCTTCTTCTTTTACGGTTTATTGGCGGTTGGCAAACAATTGTTTCGTGCATTAACGCCACCAACTGGTATGGAGAATGGATCAGAATGTCTAGTACTTGAATTATTAATAAATAGTAACAATACTAAATAAAAATTAAAGCTGCTCGCAGCTGTGACTGGGCCCTCGCTTCTCGTGACCCTTTGGCTTACCCCGACGTGCTTGAAGCGAGGGCCCAGTCACAGCTGCGAGCAGCTTTAATTTAGAGGGATATATATATATATATATATATATATATATATATATATATATATATATATATATATATATAAACTGCCTTGCTGGCCTGGAGACACAGGAGAGAAAAAATCTGATTGGATGAAAGCTTCTCCTTCAAACCAGCTGCAGTCTGATAGCTGAAGACTGCAGGCTGAGCAACAGAGCTGTACAATGAGAAAATAATCTGATAGGGAAAAATAATTAGGGCCCGAGCACTGACGTAGTCAGATCGAGGACCTATTGAAATGCTAAGTATTAAAAGGGCCCGAGCACTGACGTAGTCAGAGTCGAGGACCTATTAAAATGCTAAGTATTATTATTAGGGCCCGAGTACTGACGTAGTCAGATCGAGGACCTATTGAAATGCTATGTATTATTATTCCCGACCTATGCGCAGGGAAAAGAGGTGCTTGGGATAAACCTACATTCTTCAAACTTTGCACACTCATCAGACTCGGCGAAAATTTTAATATAATTTGGGTTTTGACCAAAAGTCTGAGAAAATGTCTCTATAGCGCCCCCTTTAGGCAGAAAGGCTACGCTTTTTGCCAACTATGGCCGATTGACTTGAAATTTTACACACATGTCCGGGTGGGACTGCTCTACAAAAAACTCATCCGTGAAATAAAAATGCGCCTAATTAGATTTTCCGCCATTTTGAATTGTGTAAAAAACACATTTTTGCCCATTCCTCCTAAACGCTGGGTCCCTTTCTTACGAAATTTTCTGTGAATCATCATTGGCTCAATGTAATCAAACGGTATTGTCAACCGTGTTGATATCTCATTGCGTTCAGAAGTTATTAACCAATTAACCTCTTAGGGGAGTGGCTCAATATGTCAATACACATAACTTCCTAATTACTTGGCCTATCTTCACAAACTTTGTAGCATATGTCAACATCGTGTCTCTTAACGTACCCAAATTGTTTCAGAATATTCAAACACTAGAGGGCGCTGCAGTGAACCGCTCAATTTTGGCCTTTTCCTTGTTTTCAGGCGTTGTATTCTGATGAACTCGTCCTAGAGATTAGACACGACTGATTTCACATTCGGGCAATTTGATGTTGAGACCTTTGCAGGGAAAAGTTATTTCAGGATTTTCAAAATATCGAACTGTGTGAGCGCAGAGCAGCGTCAAAGAGACACCATTTTCCATGAAAATGGAAGTTGCTTTAACTCGGCCGTACATAATGTAACCTGCTCCGTATTTATCATATGTCATGACCTCTTGACCCTGAAGACATCCATATGATCATTTTTAATCCTAGTCATAGCGCCACCTAGAGACAACAGGAAGTTACATGTTTTCTACTTGTACACCGTGCTCCTCACAGATTATTCAGATCCCTCTCAAAATGCGTCGGAACAGACTTAAGACATTGATAATGCATCACCTTGAAGATTGTAAGGATCCGTTGAACGGCGTTGCGTGGGAGCATCGCGGAAGTTTGATCCTTCGCCATGACCGAATAAACCAATGTAACTAGACTCCACATGATAAGATCCTTTTCAGGTTTCACATGTTTGATCAGCCTCCAGGCCTGAAGAAATGTGCAGTCTAATTTTTTATAACAGTCATAGCGCCACCTAATGGTAACAGGAAGTAAATATTTCTATACTTTCTCTTAGTAGGTCAGTCAGATCGACATCAAATTACTTGTATACAAACAAGATTTTCATGACGCCAGCCCCCAAAGATTTAGATTTTTTGTGTAACGCTGTTGCCGTGGCGCCCCATCCTTCGCGGTCAACAACAAAGGTACTTTTGAGGGACTAAGCATGCTCGAAACGTAACTAAACTTGCCAAACAGATTTAAAGGCAAAGATGTAGTTGTCTGATATGACTTGAATGACTCAAAACTGGAACTTCGGCTCGATAGCGCCCCCTACAAATATTCAATTAAGCAGCCCCAGCGCTACGGTTGACCTACATGTATGAAACTTGCTAGGAATATGTAACACATGTAAACTTAGAAATAACTCTCTTGGGGTCATGCTCTAAACCGTACAGAAAGTCAAATAGCGCCCCCTAAAAAACATGTTTTTTTTGACAACCTGCGAGTTGTGAAAGCCCACAGTTTTTTCCCCCTATCACCAATTGACCTGAAATTTGGCACACATGTCCGGTTGTGTCTGCTCTACAAAAAAGTATGTGGTCGCACTAAAGTCCACCGACTTAGAATTTCCACCTTTTTGAATTTTGATAAAAACATTTTTTTCCTCAAATCCTCCTAAACAATGGCTTCGATTTTTACAAAACTCTCTGTGGATCATTAAAGGTTCAATTTCATAAAAATATGTCAAAAGCTTGTTTGTATCTCTTTGTGTTCAAAAGAAAAGGACCCATTCACTTCTTAGGGGTAAATTCAACAAAGCAGCCCTCGCAGTACGTTCAACATAGATATACAATATTTGATAGGCGTATGTACCACATATAAACTTAAAAATAAGTCTCTTGGGACCATGCTCTAAACCGTACCAGAAGTCGGCCAATTTCGTTTTTGTACTTCATTTCTAATTCAAATTGCCATAGTTTCCCAGTATATATGTATATATATATATATATATATATATATATATATATATATATATATATATATATATGTATGTATGTATGTATGTATATATATATACGTATGTATGTATGTATGTATGTATATGTATATATAAAGCATTAATAATGCTTATATATACATATATATATATATATATATATATATATATATATATATATATATATATATGTATGTATGTATGTATATATATATATATATATATATATATATATATATATATATATATATATACATACATACATGTATATATGTATATATATATATGTATATATATATATATATGTATATATATATATATATATATATATATATATATATATATATATATATATATATATATATGTATATATATATATATATATATATATATATATATATATATATATGTATATATATATATATATATACGTATATATATATATATATATATATATGTATATATATATATATATATATATATGTATATATATGTATATATATATATATATATATATGTATATATATATATATATATATATATATATATATATATATATGTATATATAAGCATTAATAATGCTTATATATACATATATAAATATATATATATGTATGTATGTATGTATATATATGTATATGTATATGTATGTATGTATGTATATATATATATGTATATGTATATATAAAGCATTAATAATGCTTATATATATGTATATATGTATATATGTATATATAAAGCATTATTAATGTATAAATATACAGAGTATACTTTATATTTACAATATTGGCGTACCTTGCATAACTGCATGAACCCTTATGACACAATACAATTCTGTACATTTTTGGTCATTACATTTTACTCTGATGACTTCACTGCATGGAACCAGCAGGGTTGCATAGTCCGGACAGTAGCTGCTGGTAGTCAGCGTCAGGCAGACCAAATGGTCATCAGTCATAGTGGATCGGACTTAATCTTTTTCATGTGGGAAAAGGCTGACTCTAGGGCTGCAACTAACGATTATTTTCATAAACGACTAATCTATCGACTATTTTTTCGATTAATCGACTAATCTAATGACTATTTCCCATAGCAAATTAAGAATAGTAACTCAAAATGTTGGAATTTGAACTTCAAATGTATTTGAGTAACAAGATCTGAACATCAGAACATCATCATAACAAATAAATTAAATAGTAATACAAATTAAAGTGCAAATATGCTTTAAAAGTAAAGAAAAAAGTACAAATAAAGCTTTAAAGGTAGCTCAACATAGCAATCAAGCCTCTGAAAGTGCAAAATAACTAAAGAATAACTGGGCTGCAAGTGCCATTCAAAGTCCAAAAGTTAAAAAAAATTGTCCATCGTAATAATAATTAAAGCGCAAGGGTTTAAAAGTAAATCAAAATGACTTATTACAGTCCCACGTCTTGCTGCTCCCTCCTTCAGGGGAACACACAATTTACACACGTTTTAAATTGTAATTCAGAAACGTGAGCATCTTGACATACTCTTAGTTGGTTGTATTCTGCATGTTTAACAACATGGAGAAACTCCTGTATCTCCGGACAGAGCTCTATAAGCCATCTCACATCAGTGTGCAGCAGGAAGTCAGAGTGGCTGCAGTCCTTCTCCAGATGCGCACAGAACATCCGTCTTTGAAGAGCTCTCGCTCGATTAGACGATCTTTGTTGCCACATCCGTGATCTCTTTCATGTTTAGCGTTGTAGCGCATAATGCTTGTTGGTGTATTATGCAGTGGTAATTAAGGAAGTCGGGGAAAACATCTCCCTGTACTTGGCAATACATCCATTCAAGCGGCCAACCATTGCGGGCGCAGCTTCCGTAGTGATTGACATTAATTTGCACACTGGGAGCTGGGTTTTGTCGCTAAAGTTTTTTAAATTTTTTTTAATTATTGTTATTTTTTAAATGGCATGCGATCTACCCGCACTACCTCCGCGATCGACTGGTAGATCGCGATCGACTGGTAGATCGCGATCGACGTATTGGGCACCCCTGTTCTAAAACAAGCAATGAAAAAAAAACACTAATTTAAGATTAAATTAGTTAAAATTAGAATTTAAGTCTCTTGACTAAATTTAAGAATTGACACCTTAATCTGGGATTGATAATGAGCATAAAAGTAGTTAAAATAAGACATACTTTCTTAAAACGGCATAACAAAAATAAATGATGTCTTAAATCAACACCAACATTTTCTCATTTAATATTGTTTTATTAACTTTGCAATACAATTGCTCAACTCAACATCCAAAAAAGGATGACTTCCACATTCCAGAGCTATCATAATCTAACAGATTGAAAAGTCAGTTTTGATTTGAACTTCACTATCAAAAAAAAAACATCAGTTATTGTAGCAGCATACTACAGCAATAAACGCCATGTTGCAGCTGCTTTGCAGCATGTTATCCCACAGGAAAGGTTTTCAATCTCACCAACAAATGTGTCTAACTGTGAACTTTTTTTTTTTTTAAACGGAACATCAACTTTTTTTGAATGTCTTACAACAGGAAGAGTGGGGCAGAGTGATGGACAAAGGGACTCACTGACTGACTTCCACTCACCCATCACTTTTTTGTAGCGAGGGGTCAAATCCTGCTCATGAATTGAATCTTGAAGTACCTCTGTCTGCAGTACTGACAGTAGTTTAGAAATGCACTTGGGGTAGGTCATGTGCAGGGCATAGTAATATGCCATGACGTAGAGAAGTCCCTCATTAAGTCTGTCCATGGTGAAGGTGGTCACAGGTGTGTTTTTCCGATGGCGATCATGCAGTTGTCCTTAGAAACGAGCAGAACCGGAGAAGACAGGGGTTGCTGCTGCATGAAACCATTAGGATCCTCAGAAGTCTAGATGACACAAATAAATCAAGAAGATTAGAACAAACATTGCAAGTAACATAAACTTAAGACCTGGACTAGGACATTAGTGACATCATATTGTACTTTAAAACACACAGTCACAGTAACCCCTCAGCATTAAGCCCACTGCAAATGCTGAATGCACAGCTAGTTCCAATGATGCTAGTACTACATTAAGTACACTATGGAAAACACTTCCCCTTTGGCGCTTTTGTGTTTATCTCAAAGTAACTAAACCTAATATAAAATGTATGCCTGAAAAACTGTAACATATTTTATGAAATGTTTCAGTAAGTCTGTAAATCTCACCGCTAGGACATGGAAAAGTATGGAAGCCCGTTTCCGCCACACAAAAAAAAAAAAAAGAGATGAAAAAAAAATTATGAGATAAAAAGTCATAATAATGAGATAAAAAGTCATAATAATGAGATAAAAAGTCATTATTATGAGATAAAAAGTCATAATAATGAGATAAAAAGTCATTATTATGAGATAAAAAGTCATAATAATGAGATAAAAAGTCATTATTATGAGATACAAAGTCATAATAATGAGATAAAAAGTCATAATAATGAGATAAAAAGTCATAATAATGAGATAAAAAGTCATTATTATGACATGATGACTATATGTTTAGCTGATGTCACAGAGAGGCACACAAAGTGGACAAGGTGACTGAGGTCATTTATTTTAGTGTAACAGTGAAGAAACATTTACATCCAGCCGTGGCGGGATCAGCGGCGGCTTTGCGCGATTAATTTTGAGTCTGGACGCGGAGACGTGTGGGTCTCTCCTCTCTGCCGCTACTGCTGCGCGACTCGCTCGGCTCCTGTGAGGCTTTGGGGTGCTTTGGGACGGTGGAGGGGGCTGACGGCAGCACCCGCTGCTCGCTGAGGACAGAACGATACGTGCGGCGCTTTCTCGTCAGTCTCCAAGACACCAGGAAGTCTCCAATTACACACAAAAAAAGTCTCTAGATTTGTCGCTAGTCGCTTTTCACAAAAAAAAGTCTCCAAGAGGGTTTGGAAAGTCGGCAACACTGCTCTCAACAGCAACACATCTCACCTCATTCGCAGTGCTAATCGCAGACACGCTCATGTCCCGCCCACCCCCATAGGTAGCTAGGATGATTGACAGTTGTTTTTTTACAGCTACACAGGTCATGAGACCTTCACTGACCTCCTGAACTCAGTAATTGCAACAACCTATTTGAACTAGAACTTCTTCCTGTAAACACAATAACACTTTAACATAACAGGTTAACATTACACGTCACTCAGTTTGCTACAATATGTAAGGTTCCAGCTCAACTGCTGGACCACAGTGACTGTGTATTATTAACCTGTTATGTCGTAGTACTAAATATAAAGTATTAAATATAAAAATTAAATTTAAAAAAATGCTCTTTTTCTCCTAATTTGAGGAATTTAGAAGACAGTAAAGGGTTTTGTCATATTTAAACATGAATTGACTGTGAATAAGTTTGAATTCCAAAACTACAAACAAAGAAAGATTTTATAAAACTGTATAGATGTATGTTTGATTTAAGGTCACATTTGAGCTATACTTGTATTCAACAGAGGTGCAGAGTTTTTTTGAACTGTCACAAAATGGAGGACCTAAGTGACTACTTAAGGTCACGACATGTGCCTGAGGGAGACATACAGCGAATGGAACAGGAGAAGGTAGCTAATATAAGAAATGCTTAATTTTGACTTTTTGGAAGACTTTTAGAAGATCTTTGTAAATATCTGATGCAGCTTATGCAGGTTGTTCACTGTTATAATTGAATGCACTTGGCCTAAACTAATAGGCCAAACTAATAATAAAGTATTCCTTCATTGTAGATTGATTCCAGTGTCATACATCTTATGACAGATGACCAGCTTAAAGAGTACCTGCCATCCTACGGTGATCGACTGGCTGTTTTTGGATACTGCAGGCGGAAGGAAAAAGAACCCAGCTGTCGCAAGTCAAAGCTCTTTGAGCGACTTAGAGGAAAGCTCTCAAGAAACCAAGACGATCATGTGACTCAGAGAAAGTATCAAGCACCTCCAAAGAATGCTCAGAAGGATCAGAGAAAAATTGAGATTGGATGGATGAATTTTAGAGAAGGGGAATTTGTTCAGGTACGCACCAAAAAGGGTGGGGGTACCAGAAAAGAGACTGTGCCGAAGGGCAGTATAAAACAGAACTTGATTGAAAAGGCTGCCCTGTTGTTTTTCCCAGGTGGAACAAATGCAGAGGGGAGCCTCACCGATTTTGACATTGATGTAACTGACTTTCAGCAGCATTCATTAGATAGTAGTATAACAGTCGGCGAACTGTATGAAAAGACAAAGTTACCTCTTTTACGTTTCTACTTAACAACCAAGAAGAAAGACCTTGTCAGTGACATACATCTTGAGGAGGAGAATAGGGATGCTACTGCGCAAGAAGGTGAAAAGACACATGACAGACCTGCTTTCCATTCTCCAGATACTTCTGCAACAGATGCTGTGGAGATACATACTTCAGATATCATTTATGTTGGAAGTAGCACAGTATTTGCAAATGCAAGCAGTGAGCGTGTTACCCATCTTTACACCACAGACGACCCACTGGATGCGTATAGTTTGCTAGAACTTGACACATTACATCATGTAGATGCTTTAGAGGATAGTGGCATTGTAACTTTCCACACAGAAAGCATATCTGGGATGGAGTACTCTGGTCTCGATGATACCTTGCCTCTCTCTCAGGAACCATCTTTTGCATCAGCCTTGCCTCCTTCCATGGATGTGTTGCAGGAACAGGCCAATCAGAGAGAAAGAGTGAAGAAAATTATTGTTCTTCATCGTGGACAGATGCTTAGAGAACTTATTCAAGTTTTTTCAGAGGAATGTATCATGGAGGATGATGTCTACTTTCAAATTATTCTTCCTGATGGAAAGTTTGAAAAGGCTGTGGATGATGGTGGTGTTTTGAGGGATGTACTGTCAGAATTCTGGAAAGACTTTTATGAGCAGTGCACTATGGGGAATGGCTTCAAAGTGCCGTTCTTACGTCATGATTTTGGGAAGGAAGAATGGGAAAGCATAGGACGAATAATCAGATTAGGCTGGCAAAAAGAGAAGTACCTTCCTATCAAACTTGCTCCTGTACTTCTGGAGCAAACTGTTTTGGGCTTTGTTGAGAGCGATCTTGTGGACTGCTTTTTCAAGTATGTATCAGAGTCTGAGCGAGTGATCTTGGAATCCTGCCGTTCTGATTTCGAAAGTGTTGACCTTGAAGAATTGTTGGAAATAATGGATACTCACAGCTGCCGTAGGGTTCCAACAGCAGACAGTATTGAGCAAATCTTGAGAGAGCTTGCTCACCAGAAGCTGATTCAGGAACCGGCTTTTGTTATTGAACAGTGGAGGAACATGCTTGAACCTGTTAAATCAGAGCTGAAAGGGATTGCAGCAGCCTACGAAGAGCTACAACCAACAGCAAGAAAGATCATGAGATCGATCACTTACCCCAGTACCCAGAATGCCCAGGACAAACTAATAGTCAAGTATGTAAGTGCATTCCTTAGAGAATCAGGCAACCACCACCTCTCCCTTTTCCTTAGATTTTGCACTGGATCAGACTTGTTCACGGGAAAGAACATCACTGTCAGCTTCACACAACTTCAGGGATTTCAAAGAAGACCGGTTGCTCACACGTGTGGCTGTTACTTGGAGTTGCCGGTCAGTTATGACAACTACCCGGATTTTCGACATGAAATTAACAAAGTTCTAGAAAGCAACGTGTGGGTAATGGACATTGCCTAAGCTAAAGATTTTAGCCAACAGGAACTGGACTGCCATCAGAGACTAATGTTCAAACTTTGTAGGTTTCCAGATGTTTGCCTTATGGACATGGACGTACTACAACTATCTTGTTTACCTGATTAAGTGTCTTTAACATGCGGTCCACATTTTTCAGTTGCTTTTAGCCCAATTTATGTTGTTAAACATTGTTTTCAGTTTAAGAAAATGTGAGAAAAGAGAGTGCATCTTGCTGTGGAAAATATACTAAGACTGTTTACATATATATTTGTTTTTATTTGTAAAAACTGGTATTTCATTACCTGATGTTCAGATAACTGTTGTTGCTCCAAAAGCACTATATCTGTTTCACTAGTTTGAAAACATCTAAGCAATATTTTTGTAATTTTCTTAGTGAAGCTAACTTCAGAAGAAGTTATTTCAGCACTTTGGTTTTACAATACCTTCATTTATATGTAAATATTTATTGTTCATATAACAAAACAAATCCAAGTCACATAGTCCAATCTTGTGTACATTTTCGTTTTCCTTTCATTTGACATTGCAAGCACACTGCAAGCACTGTTTTATATTCAAGTGCTTTTATTATTTACCAAAATATAGCTTGTCATTGGCAATCAGCCATAAACCTATTGATGGGTTACTTTATAGTCTTCTTACTGTTGCAAGTTAAGCAAAATGCAGTTAAAATGAAAAGATATGCAGTTGTGTATACTGTGATTGTTTAAATATCTGAATAAATAATTCAGTTAATAAATGTGTGGACTTTGCATTTTACTCAGTTTTTAAAAATAGTCAATAACAATGTACTTTGTGTGTAAATATATAAGCTACAATTATATTTGCATCTATCACAGCTGTAACGATAATTTTGACAGTTTTCATTTCTCTCCTGGAATAAAACGGTAAAACAAAAGAAAATTTCGGAAATATGAAATGAGACACAGGCCAGAAAAGTTAATGATCTAGTTCATTGTTCATCAGATGTCTGAGTTCGATATACAGGTTCACTGTTTCAAACACATCATTTGTTAATTTTAGATTATATTCTGACATTTGGTCCACACAGATATGGAACACATCTTCATCACATGGGAAATTCTTGAACACACACTCTTCAAGGCAGACTTGAACCTTCTCCAGGTCCACAGGGTGCAAACAATTTCTGCCTCCGTACAGCTGGGGGACTGCATGCAGGATGGAGGGGCGTCCATGAGGTGATCGTGAGTTGTGGACTTGACAGATTCTGTGGTTGTTCCAAGTCAAAACAACCTCATTAAGTTCTTCCTAGGAGGGAAATAATATTCAGTCACAAAGAGTTACAGAGATAGGTGTGCCCTTTCCTACAATACCTGCCAAATGTAATTTGCTGCATTGCAACAGATGTTGCAATCATATTTCACAACTATCAAAACGTAGTCAAAGAACTTAAAAATAAAAGGAGTCTTTTCCATCATTATGGAATGCCACTTATTACACATTTATTTGCACAGAACATAGGCAATGGCTTTCTTACACATGGTAATTTGTGGTATTAGTATTAGGCAATCACCTGTATGTATAGAGTATGTGTCAATTACCTGTATCGTTTGAAGAAAACAAAACTGGATCAAGGACTTGTCCAAGAAGTTGCCCGAGAAGTAGCCATCTTCTCTCAGTTTGTCAAATAGGTCCATCCAAAACTGGGCACACTGACTTCGCAAGGTCAGCCACCATCGCTCAATCCGCTGGTTTCCAGTGCTTGGACCAAAGGTTACACTGTCTGTCTCAGCTTGGTTCTCTGACAAATGCAAAAGCCTCTGCATTTCAGCCATATGTCCATTTTCTGTTCCTAAATCAAGTCTGAGTCTGGCAGGGCATCCCTCAGCATTGATCACAGCATCCATGAAGTAGCCAGCGATGATCTTTGGATCATTGTTTGTTTTGTAAGCTTCAAGCCATATCATCTTTCTGGAAAACCCATCAATGCATCCACTGATTGCAATTCCAAATGGCTTAAGCTTGTCGTAGCCATCAATGTGCCAGACATAGTTTGGACCACAGCTGTGGTAAACACGTCTTCGCAGTCTGTTTCTTGACCTCAGATCAACACCTTCACCATCCAATAGCTTTAGCAATATTCTAACTGTTTCTCTGTCTGTCACAATTCCATGTAACCAACACTTTTGGTGCATCCATCTGTAACCGTGACACTGACCAGATGTTTCCAGTTGCTGTTCAATGAAGTTGGCCACCTCAGCCACATCAGTTTTATTCTTTCTACGCCAGAGCTGCTTCTTTCTTAAAATCCTTTCTAGGGTGCGTTTGCTTAGTTTAATCCCATGTGAATTAGCAAGCATTTGAAGTATTTCATCTGTTGTAAAGCCACATTTAAAGTAGTCTTCAATGTACTCACAATCCATTTCTATGTCAAACAGAGGGTAACCTATGCAAAAGAGCTGCTTCTGACTGTTGTGGTTTTTATCTCATAATAATGACTTTTTATCTCATAATAATGACTTTTTATCTCATTATTATGACTTTTTATCTCATTATTATGACTTTTTATCTCATAATAATGACTTTTTATCTCATTATTATGACTTTTTATCTCATAATAATAACTTTTTATCTCATTATTATGACTTTTTATCTCATTATTATGACTTTTTATCTCATAATAATGACTTTTTATCTCATTATTATGACTTTTTGTCTCATAATAATGACTTTTTATCTCATTATTATGACTTTTTATCTCATTATTATGACTTTTTATCTCATTATTATGACTTTTTATCTCATAATAATGACTTTTTATCTCATTATTATGACTTTTTATCTCATAATAATGACTTTTTATCTCATTATTATGACTTTTTATCTCATTATTATGACTTTTTATCTCATAATAATGACTTTTTATCTCATTATTATGACTTTTTATCTCATAATTTCGACTTTATTATCTCATAATTATGAGATTTTTTTTTCATCTTTTTTTTTTTTGTGTGGCGGTAACGGGCTTCCATACTGCGCTTTGTCGGAGCAAGTCACATCCGGGCATTTGGCAAATTTGTCACATCAAAGAATGTGACTTTGATGGCTCGCAACAGGAAAGTTACTTGTAGGAGCTAGAGCTCAGTTCGGATCACTTAAAGCAGGGGTCTCAAACTCGCGGCCCGCGGGCCAATTGCGGCCCACGAGCCGATATTTTGTGGCCCCCTACTTGACATCAAAGTTTAGTGTTAGTGCGGCCCGCGCATTTTTCTGAGGTCTGCGCGCGGCACCGTAAGAAAACGTTTACTGGACGTTTCTATTAATAGCTCCGTGACAAAACGGATTAGAAAAAAGATTCAGATACTGCTAGATGCGCCAAAGTCTAGAGGTTCCGCCCACTCCTCTGTGTGATCATATGTGCCTCTTATAGGAGCTTCACAGCCAGAGGCGTCTGTGTCCAGCTCCACCTTTCACCTGATTTGTTGATTCAGGTGTCAGTCGACATTTTGTGTGAAACTACCCAATGAACACTCAGGAAATCCCTGAGGACCTACCCACCCACATACGCTGCAAAAATACACTGGTTTTTATTCAGACAGACAACACAATACCACCTGAGAAAAAAAACAACACTGTCCACAGAGAGATGGCAGCTCTGCTCTGCTCAGCTGTTCAGTTTTACTCTGCGCTAGACACACACGACCATGCGCTGGTAAAGAGTAAAGAGTACACACACACACATGCATACAGAGTACACAGTACACACATACATACAGAGTACATAGTACACACATACATACATATGTTGTTCTTGTTCTGAAAACTGTTCTTGAAAAAACGAAACTGAAACATGCACATTGTGTAAACATTGTAAATAGTTCATTTTTCTATAGAACATATTTTGACTCAAATATATATAGTAAATATTTTGTTTGAAAACAAAAACTGTTGTAATATTAATGTTTCATGTGCACACACCCCATGAAGCTTGATCTGTAGTATGAAGTAATTTCTCAGTCCCGAGTATGTTGCAAATGGAATTTATTGACTTGCAGCAGAGATCTAAAAGATAAACTCAGGAGAACCAGACATGATGGACCATTTCTGAAAGAATTGCCTCCATCCTTCGCTGAGCTGACAAAAGTGATCAGTCAGGTCATGTACCTTTATGGAAGCATATATATGTGAGAAACCTTTCTCCTCTATGAACTTTAATAAATGCAAGTACAGGTCCAGGCTTAGTGATGCCCATCGTGAACCTGGATCAGGATTTCACTGTGACCTGGATCAGGGTTTCACTGTGACCTGGATCAGGTTTCACTGTGACCTGGATCAGGGTTTCTATGATGTGGATCAGGGTCAATGTGGCTCAGCTGTGTGAGCAGAAGCGCTGCCAGGTGTCTGGCAAGAAATAGAATAAAGTACAAATGTATTCAGGTTTTGCATTTGTTGGTTCGGTGCAGTTTCAATAAGTTATTTTAAAAAATCAAATATATTTGCACCGTTAAAAACTATTATAAAAATGTATAGAAACTTCTAGTTGCCTTTTTTATGACAAAAATATGTTATGAAAGTAAAAAAAACAATTGCGCTTTCTGTGTGGCCCTCCGATGAGATCACAATACCAGCGGTGGCCCCAAGACAAATTGAGTTTGAGACCCCTGACTTAAAGTATTGTTGTGCATAGCCACACTGAATAACTTTCCATACACTGTAAAACCTGATGAGTAAAGTCAACTCAAATGGTTTGAGAAAACCGATTGCCTTGAACCATTCAAGTTAAACAACTCAAATCCATTTAGTGGAAAAAAATGCTTAAATGGAGTACTCCTAACTCAAGTATTTATTGTTAGGTATACTTAAGTAAATAAATTACTAGAACTAACTCCATTCTTTGTATTGAACTTAAAACATATTCACAACAAACATTTTTTCAAAAATGATACCTGAGAGGAGTCTTTTAACAACATGTTGGGCTTGCTTAACAACTGGCCAGCTAGATTTGAAATTGACAATATAAGAACCAAACACAACAACTGCTATCGCCAATAGACTGACTATCAATGATTTTTACTCTAGTTCATTTTTCAAGGCATGCAACTTAGGTTTGAGCTGCTTTCTTCCATCATCTAAATTTAAGAGGACAACCTGGATGAACTCAAAGAAGCCACTCAGCTTCGCCGGATAGCTCATATTGAGAGCATAGATCAAGCCAAACAACACCACCAGTGCATCAGTCCAAGATCTGAGAGTCAGTACAACCTGATCCTTCAGGATGACTTGAGACATGGAGAGGTTGAAAGGGAATCTTTGCAGCCGTGTCCTCTTCAGCCACCACGGCCAACAGCGCAACAGCACCCTCCTGGAATGCTTCGAACTCCTTCTCCTGAAAGAGGGAGTACACATGAGGTCCAGAACATGTGTACCAAACACATCAACTATGATAGGCTAATAAATAAGATATATACCTTTGATGGTACTGGGAAAGATACAAAATTAGTGTGCTTATACATATTCACAGGTGTAGAATAAAACAGTTTACAATGGTATGGTAGAGGGAAGACACCTGATTGCAGGTGGGACAAAGTCATCAAGTCTCAAGTCTTTGTATTCAAGTCCCTTAGGACTTATCAAGACAGGCAAATCTCAAGTCAAAAAACACTCTTCACCAAAATCTAATGTGGCAAACTTAAAAGAAAAAAAAGATTCTTCCAACATTTTTATTCACCTTTCGGTTTGGAAGAACGTTGCAACTCTTTCCTAATTTTGTCAGCTCATCGGTGTAAACAAGAGATGATGAGCAATGAAGGCTGAGGGAAAATGAGGAGTTAACGTTACCTTGCAACTCTCGAAGATCACCGATGAGTTTTCTTTTAGGTAGTGGTAGTCCAGCCAGGGCTGCTGTTCTGGTTGCACTGATGTCATTCTTGTCCTTTTACAGAGAGAGGTTTTTAACTGAAATATTGAATATATAATTTGACCATTTTATTTCATTGATTTTATTTTAAGCAACATTTGATTTTATTTAATTGACCATTTGATAGCCGTTTCATCAGTTCAGTTATTATTATTGTAGTTACTTCAACCCTTCAGTAAACAATAATAGCACCCTTACCTGGTCGTCATATGCCATCAGCAGATCTGCCATCTTTTCACCAAAAGCTCCAGTCTTCCTCTCTTTGTATTGTAGAGTTTGAGCAGCTGGGGAGTGTTTTTATCCAGCGCAGCGAAGAAGGAATATTGAAGGCTCTGATTGGTGATCCTATGGAATTCGCCATAGAGCTGTACCAAACACAAAAGCATAAAGAGACATCCCATAATGAGCTTAAATCATGACAAGTCCATGTTTTAAATTTATAAAATGGTTTGCTTCATTTAAAAAAATCTGGACAACAGTTACATTCTCTAAGCATATCTGTAAAGGGCAAGCACGTTGCAAGTTTCCCAGAGTAAGATTTTAAGTAATGTCACCAAGACATGTCACCTTGTTTTTTTGTGTAGTGTGTCAGTATGTTTTACTCACTTGAGCTTCAGAGAAGAGGGCAGGCCACCTTTCTTCCAATTCTGCGATGGGAGGTGCTAACGTCACAGTCGGAGTGGAAAGGTGCGCTGCATGTGCTGATGGACGAGAACCATGTCTCTGTCAGTTGGCGTCTTCTTGAACTCCTCCAGCATCTCCATCCTTCTGGTCTCCAGGGTGTCCTTGTTCTCACTACAGGGATGTTAGGGAGGAACTGGACTTCCCCTCTTCTGGGTCGTTTAATGTTGGCCCGGGGTGGTACACCCTCTTACAGTTTCCTGCAACTGGAATGAAATGTTCTCTGCATTTGTGAGAGTTATATGTTGAGTAGACATTTGGTTTAAACCTGCAGTCACTAAATGGACATGGAACAGTTTGCTTCATTTTTAAATGTCCCTTAGATGAAGAAACATGTCCCTCTCAATAAATGGCTGATTGAAATCACACAAGGCAATGAAATGCCAAATTTTCGGCCACGCCATGCAAGTCACTGCCTGCTACACTTCTCTCACTAACATTAGGCCTGTGTACTCTTGACATGTGTATCTTGAGTGAATTAAAACTGCTAAAGGTGCATATGCAGTTGGAATACAAACATGGTAAGGGAGAAACAGTAGAATACTGGCCACGTTGGAGTTTGTAATGTCTCAGAAGTGTCCAGGAGCTCAGCCACAACTGAAATGAAAATAAACCAGTCAATTTATTAAAGTAAGGCTTTAAAGAAAGAATAAAAACGTGGCTAACATAAGGCAGTAACATCCATCCATCCATCCATTATCAGCCGCTTATCCGGGGTCGGGTCGCGGTGGCAGCAGGTTCAGCAGGCCGACCCAGGCTTCCCTCTCACCCGCAACACTTTCCAGCTCATTCTGGGGGATCCCGAGGCGTTCCAAGGCCAGCCGGGAGATATAATCCCTCCAGCGTGTCCTCGGTCTTCCCCGGGGTCTCCTGCCAGTTGGACGTGCCTGGAAAACCTCTAATGGGAAGCGTCCAGGAGGCATCCTGACTAGATGCCCGAACCAGACCGACCAGTAAATATCTCATTGTGTTCAGAAGAAAAGGACCCATTAACTTCTTAGGGGTAAATTTAACCAAATTCAGTTTCTCTCCCTACCAACTTCTACTGAAGCTTGGAAAAAGCCAACTTTCGTCTGATGTGATTTTTTAAATATATATACACAGGACTGTCTCAGAAAATTAGAATATTGTGATAAAGTTCTTTATTTTCTGTAATGCAATTAAAAAAACAAAAATGTCATGCATTCTGGATTCATTACAAATCAACTGAAATATTGCAAGCCTTTTATTGTTTTAATATTGCTGATTATGGCTTACAGCTTAAGAAAACTCAAAAATCCTATCTCAAAAAATTAGAATATCATGAAAAAGTATACTAGTAGGGTATTCAACTAATCACTTGAATCGTCTAATTAAGTCGAAACACCTGCAAGGTGCCTTGAAAAACTCTCAGCTTGGTCCAGTAAACTAAATCACAAGTATGGGGAAGACTGCTGATCTGACTTCTGTCCAGAGGACCACCATTGACACCCTCCATCAGGAGGGTAAGACACAAAAAGAAATTTCTCAAAGAGCAAGCTGTTCACAGAGTGCAGTTTCAAAGCACATCTACAAAAAGTCTGTTGGAAGGGGGAAATGTGGCAGGAAACGCTACACAACCAAGAGAGATGCCTGCAGCCTGAACAGCATTGTGAAGAAGAGTCGCTTCCAGAATTTGGGGGATCTTCAAAGACAGTGGACTGAAGCTGGAGTCCAGGTATCAAAAGCCACTGTTCACAGACGTGTCCGGGAAATGGACTACAATAGCCGTATTCCCATGGTCAAGCCACTTCTGAACTCAAAACAACGGAAGAAGCGTCTGACTTGGGCTATGGAAAAGAAGCACTGGACAGTTGCAGAGTGGTCCAAAGTCCTCTTTTCAGACGAAAGCAAGTGTTGTATTTAATTTGGAAGTCAAGGCGCCAGAGTCTGGAGAAAGGCTGGAGAGGCGCAAAATCCAAGTTGCTTGAAATCCAGTGTGAAGTTCCCACAGTCAGTGATGGTTTGGGGTGCCATGTTGCCATGTTGCTGGTCCAGGGGCGTCTCTAGGATT
The DNA here is from genome assembly GCF_910589615.1 of Taurulus bubalis. NCBI lineage: Eukaryota > Metazoa > Chordata > Actinopteri > Perciformes > Cottidae > Taurulus > Taurulus bubalis. The sequence continues at coordinate 2,789,712 of NC_136600.1, forward strand.
TTGACACATCTGGGGCTTAGCCCAGATGAGTGAAGCAGCGAAATTTTTAGACATAGAAACACTCTCCACATACCCTACAGGTACCTGCTCTTCTGGACTGAATTGAGGCATTTCATGGTTACCAGTTAATACCAAATAGGCTAGCAATTTTCACAAACTTCCCTCAATAGCCCAGGCACAAAAATGCCCCATTCATCATGTTGAACATACCAACAGCAACCATTCAGCAACAGTACACATTGAGATGTTTAATGAACCATGCATCTTGTCATGTACAGTATTTACATTG
>NC_136600.1:2795000-2844234 GCF_910589615.1 Taurulus bubalis
CATGTTGTACTACATTGTAAGGGTACCTGATGCTCTCATCACGTTTTACGGCTTTAAGTTGCATTTCCAACTTTTATGCTCCGAAAAGACGTTTCAGCCTCAACAGAGTCCAAAAGTGCATTTTGTTGTCGATCACTTAGATTCAATGATTTCCTGCATTTAATGCATCATAGAATACCAGACATTCATGTTTGATTATAATATAAGAGTACCTGATGCTCTCATCACGTTTTACGGCTTTAAGTTGCATTTCCAACTTTTATGCTCCGAAAAGACGTTTCAGCCTCAACAGAGTCCAAAAGTGCATTTTGTTGTCAAACACTTAGATTCTTTGATTTCCTGCATTTAATGCATCATAGAACACCAGACTTTCATGTTGTACTACATTGTAAGAGTACCTGATGCTCTCATCACGTTTTACGGCTTTAAATTGCATTTCCAACTTTTATGCTCCGAAAAGACGTTTCAGCCTCAGCAGAGTCCAAAAGTGCATTTTGTTGTCGAACACATAGATTCTATGATTTCCTGCATTCAATGCATCATAGAACACCAGACTTTCATGTTGTACTACATTGTAAGGGTACCTTATGCTCTCATCACGTTTTACGGCTTTAAGTTGCATTTCCAACTTTTATGCTCCGAAAAGACGTTTCAGCCTCAACAGAGTCCAAAAGTGCATTTTGTTGTCAAACACTTAGATTCTTTGATTTCCTGCATTTAATGCATCATAGAACACCAGACTTTCATGTTGTACTACATTGTAAGAGTACCTGATGCTCTCATCACGTTTTACGGCTTTAAATTGCATTTCCAACTTTTATGCTCCGAAAAGACGTTTCAGCCTCAGCAGAGTCCAAAAGTGCATTTTGTTGTCGAACACATAGATTCTATGATTTCCTGCATTCAATGCATCATAGAACACCAGACTTTCATGTTGTACTACATTGTAAGGGTACCTTATGCTCTCATCACGTTTTACGGCTTTAAGTTGCATTTCCAACTTTTATGCTCCGAAAAGACGTTTCAGCCTCAACAGAGTCCAAAAGTGCATTTTGTTGTCGAACACTTAGATTCTATGATCTCCTGCATTTAATACATCATAGAATACCAGACATTCATGTTTCTTTATAATATAAGAGTACCTAATGCTCTCATCACGTTTTACGGCTTTAAGTTGCATTTCCAACTTTTATGCTCCGAAAAGACGTTTCAGCCTCAACAGAGTCCAAAAGTGCATTTTGTTGTCAAACACTTAGATTCTTTGATTTCCTGCATTTAATGCATCATAGAACGCCAGACTTCCATGTTGTACTACATTGTAAGGGTACCTGATGCTCTCATCACGTTTTACGGCTTTAAGTTGCATTTCCAACTTTTATGCTCCGAAAAGACGTTTCCAAAAGTGCATTTTGTTGTCAAACACTTAGATTCTTTGATTTCCTGCATTTAATGCATCATAGAACACCAGACTTTCATGTTGTACTACATTGTAAGAGTACCTGATGCTCTCATCACGTTTTACGGCTTTAAGTTGCATTTCCAACTTTTATGCTCCGAAAAGACGTTTCAGCCTCAACAGAGTCCAAAAGTGCATTTTGTTGTCAAACACTCAGATTCTTTGATTTCCTGCATTTAATGCATCATAGAACACCAGACTTTCATGTTGTACTACATGAAAAGTAGAACTGTATTGTTGTGTGGTTACACCAGAACTGGACAAGCGGTGACAGTCAAAATAAAGTGTAAAAAGATAAAGAAAACAGTGCGACATTGGTACCTGATGCTCTCATCACGTTTTACGGCTTTAAGTTGCATTTCCAACTTTTATGCTCCGAAAAGACGTTTCAGCCTCAACAGAGTCCAAAAGTGCATTTTGTTGTCGAACACTTAGATTCTATGATTTCCTGCATTTAATACATCATAGAATACCAGACATTCATGTTTCTTTATAATATAAGAGAACCTGATGCTCTCATCACGTTTTACTGCTTTAAGTTTGCATTTCCAACTTTTATGCTCCGAAAAGACGTTTCAGCCTCAACAGAGTCCAAAAGTGCATTTTGTTGTCGAACACTTAGATTCTTTGATTTCCTGCATTTATTGCATCATAGAACACCAGACTTTCATGTTGTACTACATTGTAAGGGTACCTGATGCTCTCATCACGTTTTACGGCTTTAAGTTGCATTTCCAACTTTTATGCTCCGAAAAGACGTTTCAGCCTCAAAAGAGTCCAAAAGTGCATTTTGTTGTCGAACACTTAGATTCTATGATTTCCTGCATTTAATACATCATAGAATACCAGACATTCATGTTTCTTTATAATATAAGAGTACCTGATGCTCTCATCACGTTTTACGGCTTTAAGTTGCATTTCCAACTTTTACGCTCCGAAAAGACGTTTCAGCCTCAACAGAGTCCAAAAGTGCATTTTGTTGTCAAACACTTAGATTCTTTGATTTCCTGCATTTAATGCATCATAGAACACTAGACTTTCATGTTGTACTACATTGTAAGGGTACCTGATGCTCTCATCACGTTTTACGGCTTTAAGTTGCATTTCCAACTTTTATGCTCCGAAAAGACGTTTCAGCCTCAACAGAGTCTAAAAGTGCATTTTGTTGTCAAACACTTAGATTCTTTGATTTCCTGCATTTAATGCATCATAGAACACCAGACTTTCATGTTGTACTACATTGTAAGAGTACCTGATGCTCTCATCACGTTTTACGGCTTTAAGTTGCATTTCCAACTTGTATGCTCCGAAAAGACGTTTCAGCCTCAAAGGGGTCCAAAAGTGCATTTTGTTGTCAAACACTTAGATTCTTTGATTTCCTGCATTTAATGCATCATAGAACACCAGACTTTCATGTTGTACTACATTGTAAGAGTACCTGATGCTCTCATCACGTTTTACTGCTTTAAGTTTGCATTTCCAACTTGTATGCTCCGAAAAGACGTTTCAGCCTCAACAGAGTCCAAAAGTGCATTTTGTTGTCAAACACTTAGATTCTTTGATTTCCTGCATTTAATGCATCATAGAACACCAGACTTTCATGTTGTACTACATTGTAAGAGTACCTGATGCTCTCATCACGTTTTACGGCTTTAAGTTGCATTTCCAACTTTTATGCTCCGAAAAGACGTTTCAGCCTCAACAGAGTCCAAAAGTGCATTTTGTTGTCGAACACTTAGATTCTACGATCTCCTGCATTTAATACATCATAGAATACCAGACATTCATGTTTCTTTATAATATAAGAGTACCTAATGCTCTCATCACGTTTTACGGCTTTAAGTTGCATTTCCAACTTTTATGCTCCGAAAAGACGTTTCAGCCTCAACAGAGTCCAAAAGTGCATTTTGTTGTCAAACACTCAGATTCTTTGATTTCCTGCATTTAATGCATCATAGAACACCAGACTTTCATGTTGTACTACATGAAAAGTAGAACTGTATTGTTGTGTGGTTACACCAGAACTGGACAAGCGGTGACAGTCAAAATAAAGTGTAAAAAGATAAAGAAAACAGTGCGACATTGGTACCTGATGCTCTCATCACGTTTTACGGCTTTAAGTTGCATTTCCAACTTTTATGCTCCGAAAAGACGTTTCAGCCTCAACAGAGTCCAAAAGTGCATTTTGTTGTCGAACACTTAGATTCTATGATTTCCTGCATTTAATACATCATAGAATACCAGACATTCATGTTTCTTTATAATATAAGAGAACCTGATGCTCTCATCACGTTTTACTGCTTTAAGTTGCATTTCCAACTTTTATGCTCCGAAAAGACGTTTCAGCCTCAACAGAGTCCAAAAGTGCATTTTGTTGTCGAACACTTAGATTCTTTGATTTCCTGCATTTATTGCATCATAGAACACCAGACTTTCATGTTGTACTACATTGTAAGGGTACCTGATGCTCTCATCACGTTTTACGGCTTTAAGTTGCATTTCCAACTTTTATGCTCCGAAAAGACGTTTCAGCCTCAAAAGAGTCCAAAAGTGCATTTTGTTGTCGAACACTTAGATTCTATGATTTCCTGCATTTAATACATCATAGAATACCAGACATTCATGTTTCTTTATAATATAAGAGTACCTGATGCTCTCATCACGTTTTACGGCTTTAAGTTGCATTTCCAACTTTTACGCTCCGAAAAGACGTTTCAGCCTCAACAGAGTCCAAAAGTGCATTTTGTTGTCAAACACTTAGATTCTTTGATTTCCTGCATTTAATGCATCATAGAACACTAGACTTTCATCTTGTACTACATTGTAAGGGTACCTGATGCTCTCATCACGTTTTACGGCTTTAAGTTGCATTTCCAACTTTTATGCTCCGAAAAGACGTTTCAGCCTCAAAAGAGTCCAAAAGTGCATTTTGTTGTCGAACACTTAGATTCTATGATTTCCTGCATTTAATACATCATAGAATACCCAGACATTCATGTTTCTTTATAATATAAGAGTACCTGATGCTCTCATCACGTTTTACGGCTTTAAGTTGCATTTCCAACTTTTATGCTCCGAAAAGACGTTTCAGCCTCAACAGAGTCTAAAAGTGCATTTTGTTGTCAAACACTTAGATTCTTTGATTTCCTGCATTTAATGCATCATAGAACACCAGACTTTCATGTTGTACTACATTGTAAGAGTACCTGATGCTCTCATCACGTTTTACGGCTTTAAGTTGCATTTCCAACTTGTATGCTCCGAAAAGACGTTTCAGCCTCAAAGGGGTCCAAAAGTGCATTTTGTTGTCAAACACTTAGATTCTTTGATTTCCTGCATTTAATGCATCATAGAACACCAGACTTTCATGTTGTACTACATTGTAAGAGTACCTGATGCTCTCATCACGTTTTACTGCTTTAAGTTTGCATTTCCAACTTGTATGCTCCGAAAAGACGTTTCAGCCTCAACAGAGTCCAAAAGTGCATTTTGTTGTCAAACACTTAGATTCTTTGATTTCCTGCATTTAATGCATCATAGAACACCAGACTTTCATGTTGTACTACATTGTAAGAGTACCTGATGCTCTCATCACGTTTTACTGCTTTAAGTTTGCATTTCCAACTTGTATGCTCCGAAAAGACGTTTCAGCCTCAACAGAGTCCAAAAGTGCATTTTGTTGTCAAACACTTAGATTCTTTGATTTCCTGCATTTAATGCATCATAGAACACCAGACTTTCATGTTGTACTACATTGTAAGAGTACCTGATGCTCTCATCACGTTTTACGGCTTTAAGTTGCATTTCCAACTTTTATGCTCCGAAAAGACGTTTCAGCCTCAAAAGAGTCCAAAAGTGCATTTTGTTGTCGAACACTTAGATTCTGTGATTTCCTGCATTTAATACATCATAGAATACCAGACATTCATGTTTCTTTATAATATAAGAGTACCTGATGCTCTCATCACGTTTTACGGCTTTAAGTTGCATTTCCAACTTTTACGCTCCGAAAAGACGTTTCAGCCTCAACAGAGTCCAAAAGTGCATTTTGTTGTCAAACACTTAGATTCTTTGATTTCCTGCATTTAATGCATCATAGAACACTAGACTTTCATGTTGTACTACATTGTAAGGGTACCTGATGCTCTCATCACGTTTTACGGCTTTAAGTTGCATTTCCAACTTTTATGCTCCGAAAAGACGTTTCAGCCTCAACAGAGTCTAAAAGTGCATTTTGTTGTCAAACACTTAGATTCTTTGATTTCCTGCATTTAATGCATCATAGAACACCAGACTTTCATGTTGTACTACATTGTAAGAGTACCTGATGCCTTCATCACGTTTTACGGCTTTAAGTTGCATTTCCAACTTGTATGCTCCGAAAAGACGTTTCAGCCTCAAAGGGGTCCAAAAGTGCATTTTGTTGTCAAACACTTAGATTCTTTGATTTCCTGCATTTAATGCATCATAGAACACCAGACTTTCATGTTGTACTACATTGTAAGAGTACCTGATGCTCTCATCACGTTTTACTGCTTTAAGTTTGCATTTCCAACTTGTATGCTCCGAAAAGACGTTTCAGCCTCAACAGAGTCCAAAAGTGCATTCTGTTGTCAAACACTTAGATTCTTTGATTTCCTGCATTTAATGCATCATAGAACACCAGACTTTCATGTTGTACTACATTGTATGAGTACCTGATGCTCTCATCACGTTTTACGGCTTTAAGTTGCATTTCCAACTTTTATGCTCCGAAAAGACGTTTCAGCCTCAACAGAGTCCAAAAGTGCATTTTGTTGTCGAACACTTAGATTCTATGATCTCCTGCATTTAATACATCATAGAATACCAGACATTCATGTTTCTTTATAATATAAGAGTACCTAATGCTCTCATCACGTTTTACGGCTTTAAGTTGCATTTCCAACTTTTATGCTCCGAAAAGACGTTTCAGCCTCAACAGAGTCCAAAAGTGCATTTTGTTGTCAAACACTTAGATTCTTTGATTTCCTGCATTTAATGCATCATAGAACACTAGACTTTCATGTTGTACTACATTGTAAGGGTACCTGATGCTCTCATCACGTTTTACGGCTTTAAGTTGCATTTCCAACTTTTATGCTCCGAAAAGACGTTTCAGCCTCAACAGAGTCTAAAAGTGCATTTTGTTGTCAAACACTTAGATTCTTTGATTTCCTGCATTTAATGCATCATAGAACACCAGACTTTCATGTTGTACTACATTGTAAGAGTACCTGATGCCTTCATCACGTTTTACGGCTTTAAGTTGCATTTCCAACTTGTATGCTCCGAAAAGACGTTTCAGCCTCAAAGGGGTCCAAAAGTGCATTTTGTTGTCAAACACTTAGATTCTTTGATTTCCTGCATTTAATGCATCATAGAACACCAGACTTTCATGTTGTACTACATTGTAAGAGTACCTGATGCTCTCATCACGTTTTACTGCTTTAAGTTTGCATTTCCAACTTGTATGCTCCGAAAAGACGTTTCAGCCTCAACAGAGTCCAAAAGTGCATTCTGTTGTCAAACACTTAGATTCTTTGATTTCCTGCATTTAATGCATCATAGAACACCAGACTTTCATGTTGTACTACATTGTATGAGTACCTGATGCTCTCATCACGTTTTACGGCTTTAAGTTGCATTTCCAACTTTTATGCTCCGAAAAGACGTTTCAGCCTCAACAGAGTCCAAAAGTGCATTTTGTTGTCGAACACTTAGATTCTATGATCTCCTGCATTTAATACATCATAGAATACCAGACATTCATGTTTCTTTATAATATAAGAGTACCTAATGCTCTCATCACGTTTTACGGCTTTAAGTTGCATTTCCAACTTTTATGCTCCGAAAAGACGTTTCAGCCTCAACAGAGTCCAAAAGTGCATTTTGTTGTCGAACACTTAGATTCTATGATTTCCTGCATTTAATACATCATAGAATACCAGACATTCATGTTTCTTTATAATATAAGAGAACCTGATGCTCTCATCACGTTTTACTGCTTTAAGTTGCATTTCCAACTTTTATGCTCCGAAAAGACGTTTCAGCCTCAACAGAGTCCAAAAGTGCATTTTGTTGTCGAACACTTAGATTCTTTGATTTCCTGCATTTAATGCATCATAGAACACCAGACTTTCATGTTGTACTACATGAAAAGTAGAACTGTATTGTTGTGTGGTTACACCAGAACTGGACAAGCGGTGACAGTCAAAATAAAGTGTAAAAAGATAAAGAAAACAGTGCGACATTGGTACCTGATGCTCTCATCACGTTTTACGGCTTTAAGTTGCATTTCCAACTTTTATGCTCCGAAAAGACGTTTCAGCCTCAACAGAGTCCAAAAGTGCATTTTGTTGTCAAACACTTAGATTCTATGATTTCCTGCATTTAATACATCATAGAATACCCAGACATTCATGTTTCTTTATTATATAAGAGTACCTGATGCTCTCATCACGTTTTACGGCTTTAAGTTGCATTTCCAACTTTTATGCTCCGAAAAGACGTTTCAGCCTCAACAGAGTCCAAAAGTGCATTTTGTTGTCGAACACTTAGATTCTATGATTTCCTGCATTTAATGCATCATAGAATACCATACTTTCATCTTGTACTACTAAGAGTATCTGATGCTCTCATCACGTTTTACTGCTTTAAGTTGCATTTCCAACTTCTATGCTCCGAAAAGACGTTTCAGACTCAATAGAGTCCAAAAGTGCATTTTGTTGTCAAACACTTAGATTCTTTGATTTCCTGCATTTAATGCATCATATAACACCAGACTTTCATGTTGTACTACATTGTAAGGGTACCTGATGCTCTCATCACGTTTTACGGCTTTAAGTTGCATTTCCAACTTTTATGCTCCGAAAAGACGTTTCAGCCTCAACAGAGTCCAAAAGTGCATTTTGTTGTCGATCACTTAGATTCAATGATTTCCTGCATTTAATGCATCATAGAATACCAGACATTCATGTTTGATTATAATATAAGAGTACCTGATGCTCTCATCACGTTTTACGGCTTTAAGTTGCATTTCCAACTTTTATGCTCCGAAAAGACGTTTCAGCCTCAGCAGAGTCCAAAAGTGCATTTTGTTGTCGAACACATAGATTCTATGATTTCCTGCATTCAATGCATCATAGAACACCAGACTTTCATGTTGTACTATATTGTAAGGGTACCTTATGCTCTCATCACGTTTTACGGCTTTAAGTTGCATTTCCAACTTTTATGCTCCGAAAAGACGTTTCAGCCTCAACAGAGTCCAAAAGTGCATTTTGTTGTCGAACACTTAGATTCTATGATCTCCTGCATTTAATACATCATAGAATACCAGACATTCATGTTTCTTTATAATATAAGAGTACCTAATGCTCTCATCACGTTTTACGGCTTTAAGTTGCATTTCCAACTTTTATGCTCCGAAAAGACGTTTCCAAAAGTGCATTTTGTTGTCAAACACTTAGATTCTTTGATTTCCTGCATTTAATGCATCATAGAACACCAGACTTTCATGTTGTACTACATTGTAAGAGTACCTGATGCTCTCATCACGTTTTACGGCTTTAAGTTGCATTTCCAACTTTTATGCTCCGAAAAGACGTTTCAGCCTCAACAGAGTCCAAAAGTGCATTTTGTTGTCAAACACTCAGATTCTTTGATTTCCTGCATTTAATGCATCATAGAACACCAGACTTTCATGTTGTACTACATGAAAAGTAGAACTGTATTGTTGTGTGGTTACACCAGAACTGGACAAGCGGTGACAGTCAAAATAAAGTGTAAAAAGATAAAGAAAACAGTGCGACATTGGTACCTGATGCTCTCATCACGTTTTACGGCTTTAAGTTGCATTTCCAACTTTTATGCTCCGAAAAGACGTTTCAGCCTCAACAGAGTCCAAAAGTGCATTTTGTTGTCGAACACTTAGATTCTTTGATTTCCTGCATTTAATGCATCATAGAACACCAGACTTTCATGTTGTACTACATTGTAAGGGTACCTGATGCTCTCATCACGTTTTACGGCTTTAAGTTGCATTTCCAACTTTTATGCTCCGAAAAGACGTTTCAGCCTCAAAACAGTCCAAAAGTGCATTTTGTTGTCGAACACTTAGATTCTATGATTTCCTGCATTTAATACATCATAGAATACCCAGACATTCATGTTTCTTTATAATATAAGAGTACCTGATGCTCTCATCACGTTTTACGGCTTTAAGTTGCATTTCCAACTTTTATGCTCCGAAAAGACGTTTCAGCCTCAACAGAGTCTAAAAGTGCATTTTGTTGTCAAACACTTAGATTCTTTGATTTCCTGCATTTAATGCATCATAGAACACCAGACTTTCATGTTGTACTACATTGTAAGAGTACCTGATGCTCTCATCACGTTTTACGGCTTTAAGTTGCATTTCCAACTTGTATGCTCCGAAAAGACGTTTCAGCCTCAAAGGGGTCCAAAAGTGCATTTTGTTGTCAAACACTTAGATTCTTTGATTTCCTGCATTTAATGCATCATAGAACACCAGACTTTCATGTTGTACTACATTGTAAGAGTACCTGATGCTCTCATCACGTTTTACGGCTTTAAGTTGCATTTCCAACTTTTATGCTCCGAAAAGACGTTTCAGCCTCAACAGAGTCCAAAAGTGCATTTTGTTGTCGAACACTTAGATTCTATGATCTCCTGCATTTAATACATCATAGAATACCAGACATTCATGTTTCTTTATAATATAAGAGTACCTAATGCTCTCATCACGTTTTACGGCTTTAAGTTGCATTTCCAACTTTTATGCTCCGAAAAGACGTTTCAGCCTCAACAGAGTCCAAAAGTGCATTTTGTTGTCAAACACTTAGATTCTTTGATTTCCTGCATTTAATGCATCATAGAACGCCAGACTTCCATGTTGTACTACATTGTAAGGGTACCTGATGCTCTCATCACGTTTTACGGCTTTAAGTCGCATTTCCAACTTTTATGCTCCGAAAAGACGTTTCAGCCTCAACAGAGTCCAAAAGTGCATTTTGTTGTCAAACACTCAGATTCTTTGATTTCCTGCATTTAATGCATCATAGAACACCAGACTTTCATGTTGTACTACATGAAAAGTAGAACTGTATTGTTGTGTGGTTACACCAGAACTGGACAAGCGGTGACAGTCAAAATAAAGTGTAAAAAGATAAAGAAAACAGTGCGACATTGGTACCTGATGCTCTCATCACGTTTTACGGCTTTAAGTTGCATTTCCAACTTTTATGCTCCGAAAAGACGTTTCAGCCTCAACAGAGTCCAAAAGTGCATTTTGTTGTCGAACACTTAGATTCTATGATTTCCTGCATTTAATACATCATAGAATACCAGACATTCATGTTTCTTTATAATATAAGAGAACCTGATGCTCTCATCACGTTTTACTGCTTTAAGTTGCATTTCCAACTTTTATGCTCCGAAAAGACGTTTCAGCCTCAACAGAGTCCAAAAGTGCATTTTGTTGTCGAACACTTAGATTCTATGATTTCCTGCATTTAATACATCATAGAATACCAGACATTCATGTTTCTTTATAATATAAGAGTACCTGATGCTCTCATCACGTTTTACGGCTTTAAGTTGCATTTCCAACTTTTACGCTCCGAAAAGACGTTTCAGCCTCAAAGGGGTCCAAAAGTGCATTTTGTTGTCAAACACTTAGATTCTTTGATTTCCTGCATTTAATGCATCATAGAACACCAGACTTTCATGTTGTACTACATTGTAAGGGTACCTGATGCTCTCATCACGTTTTACGGCTTTAAGTTGCATTTCCAACTTTTATGCTCCGAAAAGACGTTTCAGCCTCAACAGAGTCCAAAAGTGCATTTTGTTGTCAAACACTTAGATTCTTTGATTTCCTGCATTTAATGCATCATAGAACACCAGACTTTCATGTTGTACTACATTGTAAGGGTACCTGATGCTCTCATCACGTTTTACGGCTTTAAGTTGCATTTCCAACTTTTATGCTCCGAAAAGACGTTTCAGCCTCAACAGAGTCCAAAAGTGCATTTTGTTGTCAAACACTTAGATTCTTTGATTTCCTGCATTTAATGCATCATAGAACACCAGACTTTCATGTTGTACTACATTGTAAGAGTACCTGATGCTCTCATCACGTTTTACGGCTTTAAGTTGCATTTCCAACTTTTATGCTCCGAAAAGACGTTTCAGCCTCAACAGAGTCCAAAAGTGCATTTTGTTGTCAAACACTTAGATTCTTTGATTTCCTGCATTTAATTCATCATAGAACACCAGACTTTCATGTTGTACTACATTGTAAGAGTACCTGATGCTCTCATCACGTTTTACGGCTTTAAGTTGCATTTCCAACTTTTATGGTCCGAAAAGACGTTTCAGACTCAAAGGGGTCCAAAAGTGAATTTTGTTGTCGAACACTTAGATTCTATGATTTCCTGCAATTAATACATCATAGAATACCCAGACATTCATGTTTCTTTATAATATAAGAGTACCTGATGCTCTCATCACGTTTTACGGCTTTAAGTTGCATTTCCAACTTTTATGCTCCGAAAAGACGTTTCAGACTCAAAGGGGTCTAAAAGTGAATTTTGTTGTCGAACACTGAGATTCTATGATTTCCTGCAATTAACACATCATAGAATACCCAGACATTCATGTTTCTTTATAATATAAGAGTACCTGATGCTCTCATCACGTTTTACTGCTTTAAGTTGCATTTCCAACTTTTATGCTCCGAAAAGACGTTTCAGCCTCAACAGAGTCCAAAAGTGCATTTTGTTGTCAAACACTTCGATTCTTTGATTTCCTGCATTTAATGCATCATAGAACACCAGACTTTCATGTTGTACTACATTGTAAGAGTACCTGATGCTCTCATCACGTTTTACGGCTTTAAGTTGCATTTCCAACTTTTATGCTCCGAAAAGACGTTTCAGCCTCAAAAGAGTCCAAAAGTGCATTTTGTTGTCGAACACTTAGATTCTATGATTTCCTGCATTTAATACATCATAGAATACCCAGACATTCATGTTTCTTTATAATATAAGAGTACCTGATGCTCTCATCACGTTTTACGGCTTTAAGTTGCATTTCCAACTTTTATGCTCCGAAAAGACGTTTCAGCCTCAACAGAGTCCAAAAGTGCATTTTGTTGTCAAACACTTAGATTCTTTGATTTCCTGCAATTAATACATCATAGAATACCCAGACATTCATGTTTCTTTATAATATAAGAGTACCTGATGCTCTCATCACGTTTTACGGCTTTAAGTTGCATTTCCAACTTTTATGGTCCGAAAAGACGTTTCAGACTCAAAGGGGTCCAAAAGTGAATTTTGTTGTCGAACACTTAGATTCTATGATTTCCTGCAATTAATACATCATAGAATACCCAGACATTCATGTTTCTTTATAATATAAGAGTACCTGATGCTCTCATCACGTTTTACGGCTTTAAGTTGCATTTCCAACTTTTATGCTCCGAAAAGACGTTTCAGACTCAAAGGGGTCCAAAAGTGAATTTTGTTGTCGAACACTGAGATTCTATGATTTCCTGCAATTAATACATCACAGAATACCCAGACATTCATGTTTCTTTATAATATAAGAGTACCTGATGCTCTCATCACGTTTTACTGCTTTAAGTTGCATTTCCAACTTTTATGCTCCGAAAAGACGTTTCAGCCTCAACAGAGTCCAAAAGTGCATTTTGTTGTCAAACACTTCGATTCTTTGATTTCCTGCATTTAATGCATCATAGAACACCAGACTTTCATGTTGTACTACATTGTAAGGGTACCTGATGCTCTCATCACGTTTTACGGCTTTAAGTTGCATTTCCAACTTTTATGCTCCGAAAAGACGTTTCAGCCTCAACAGAGTCCAAAAGTGCATTTTGTTGTCAAACACTTAGATTCTTTGATTTCCTGCATTTAATGCATCATAGAACACCAGACTTTCATGTTGTACTACATTGTAAGAGTACCTGATGCTCTCATCACGTTTTACGGCTTTAAGTTGCATTTCCAACTTTTATGCTCCGAAAAGACGTTTCAGCCTCAAAAGAGTCCAAAAGTGCATTTTGTTGTCGAACACTTAGATTCTATGATTTCCTGCATTTAATACATCATAGAATACCCAGACATTCATGTTTCTTTATAATATAAGAGTACCTGATGCTCTCATCACGTTTTACGGCTTTAAGTTGCATTTCCAACTTTTATGCTCCGAAAAGACGTTTCAGCCTCAACAGAGTCCAAAAGTGCATTTTGTTGTCAAACACTTAGATTCTTTGATTTCCTGCATTTAATGCATCATAGAACACCAGACTTTCATGTTGTACTACATTGTAAGAGTACCTGATGCTCTCATCACGTTTTACGGCTTTAAGTTGCATTTCCAACTTTTATGCTCCGAAAAGACGTTTCAGCCTCAACAGAGTCCAAAAGTGCATTTTGTTGTCAAACACTTAGATTCTTTGATTTCCTGCATTTAATGCATCATAGAACACCAGACTTTCATGTTGTACTACATTGTAAGAGTACCTGATGCTCTCATCACGTTTTACGGCTTTAAGTTGCATTTCCAACTTTTATGCTCCGAAAAGACGTTTCAGACTCAAAGGGGTCCAAAAGTGAATTTTGTTGTCGAACACTTAGATTCTATGATTTCCTGCAATTAATACATCATAGAATACCCAGACATTCATGTTTCTTTATAATATAAGAGTACCTGATGCTCTCATCACGTTTTACGGCTTTAAGTTGCATTTCCAACTTTTATGCTCCGAAAAGACGTTTCAGACTCAAAGGGGTCCAAAAGTGAATTTTGTTGTCGAACACTGAGATTCTATGATTTCCTGCAATTAATACATCACAGAATACCCAGACATTCATGTTTCTTTATAATATAAGAGTACCTGATGCTCTCATCACGTTTTACTGCTTTAAGTTGCATTTCCAACTTTTATGCTCCGAAAAGACGTTTCAGCCTCAACAGAGTCCAAAAGTGCATTTTGTTGTCAAACACTTAGATTCTTTGATTTCCTGCATTTAATGCATCATAGAACACCAGACTTTCATGTTGTACTACATTGTAAGGGTACCTGATGCTCTCATCACGTTTTACGGCTTTAAGTTGCATTTCCAACTTTTATGCTCCGTAAAGACGTTTCAGCCTCAACAGAGTCCAAAAGTGCATTTTGTTGTCAAACACTTAGATTCTTTGATTTCCTGCATTTAATGCATCATAGAACACCAGACTTTCATGTTGTACTACATTGTAAGAGTACCTGATGCTCTCATCACGTTTTACGGCTTTAAGTTGCATTTCCAACTTTTATGCTCCGAAAAGACGTTTCAGCCTCAAAAGAGTCCAAAAGTGCATTTTGTTGTCGAACACTTAGATTCTATGATTTCCTGCATTTAATACATCATAGAATACCCAGACATTCATGTTTCTTTATAATATAAGAGTACCTGATGCTCTCATCACGTTTTACGGCTTTAAGTTGCATTTCCAACTTTTATGGTCCGTAAAGACGTTTCAGACTCAAAGGGGTCCAAAAGTGAATTTTGTTGTCGAACACTTAGATTCTATGATTTCCTGCAATTAATACATCATAGAATACCCAGACATTCATGTTTCTTTATAATATAAGAGTACCTGATGCTCTCATCACGTTTTACGGCTTTAAGTTGCATTTCCAACTTTTATGGTCCGAAAAGACGTTTCAGACTCAAAGGGGTCCAAAAGTGAATTTTGTTGTCGAACACTTAGATTCTATGATTTCCTGCAATTAATACATCATAGAATACCCAGACATTCATGTTTCTTTATAATATAAGAGTACCTGATGCTCTCATCACGTTTTACGGCTTTAAGTTGCATTTCCAACTTTTATGCTCCGAAAAGACGTTTCAGACTCAAAGGGGTCCAAAAGTGAATTTTGTTGTCGAACACTGAGATTCTATGATTTCCTGCAATTAATACATCACAGAATACCCAGACATTCATGTTTCTTTATAATATAAGAGTACCTGATGCTCTCATCACGTTTTACTGCTTTAAGTTGCATTTCCAACTTTTATGCTCCGAAAAGACGTTTCAGCCTCAACAGAGTCCAAAAGTGCATTTTGTTGTCAAACACTTAGATTCTTTGATTTCCTGCATTTAATGCATCATAGAACACCAGACTTTCATGTTGTACTACATTGTAAGGGTACCTGATGCTCTCATCACGTTTTACGGCTTTAAGTTGCATTTCCAACTTTTATGCTCCGAAAAGACGTTTCAGCCTCAACAGAGTCCAAAAGTGCATTTTGTTGTCAAACACTTAGATTCTTTGATTTCCTGCATTTAATGCATCATAGAACACCAGACTTTCATGTTGTACTACATTGTAAGAGTACCTGATGCTCTCATCACGTTTTACGGCTTTAAGTTGCATTTCCAACTTTTATGCTCCGAAAAGACGTTTCAGCCTCAAAAGAGTCCAAAAGTGCATTTTGTTGTCGAACACTTAGATTCTATGATTTCCTGCATTTAATACATCATAGAATACCAGACATTCATGTTTCTTTATAATATAAGAGTACCTGATGCTCTCATCACGTTTTACGGCTTTAAGTTGCATTTCCAACTTTTACGCTCCGAAAAGACGTTTCAGCCTCAAAGGGGTCCAAAAGTGCATTTTGTTGTCAAACACTTAGATTCTTTGATTTCCTGCATTTAATGCATCATAGAACACCAGACTTTCATGTTGTACTACATTGTAAGGGTACCTGATGCTCTCATCACGTTTTACGGCTTTAAGTTGCATTTCCAACTTTTATGCTCCGAAAAGACGTTTCAGCCTCAACAGAGTCCAAAAGTGCATTTTGTTGTCAAACACTTAGATTCTTTGATTTCCTGCATTTAATGCATCATAGAACACCAGACTTTCATGTTGTACTACATTGTAAGGGTACCTGATGCTCTCATCACGTTTTACGGCTTTAAGTTGCATTTCCAACTTTTATGCTCCGAAAAGACGTTTCAGCCTCAACAGAGTCCAAAAGTGCATTTTGTTGTCAAACACTTAGATTCTTTGATTTCCTGCATTTAATGCATCATAGAACACCAGACTTTCATGTTGTACTACATTGTAAGAGTACCTGATGCTCTCATCACGTTTTACGGCTTTAAGTTGCATTTCCAACTTTTATGCTCCGAAAAGACGTTTCAGCCTCAACAGAGTCCAAAAGTGCATTTTGTTGTCAAACACTTAGATTCTTTGATTTCCTGCATTTAATTCATCATAGAACACCAGACTTTCATGTTGTACTACATTGTAAGAGTACCTGATGCTCTCATCACGTTTTACGGCTTTAAGTTGCATTTCCAACTTTTATGGTCCGAAAAGACGTTTCAGACTCAAAGGGGTCCAAAAGTGAATTTTGTTGTCGAACACTTAGATTCTATGATTTCCTGCAATTAATACATCATAGAATACCCAGACATTCATGTTTCTTTATAATATAAGAGTACCTGATGCTCTCATCACGTTTTACGGCTTTAAGTTGCATTTCCAACTTTTATGCTCCGAAAAGACGTTTCAGACTCAAAGGGGTCTAAAAGTGAATTTTGTTGTCGAACACTGAGATTCTATGATTTCCTGCAATTAATACATCATAGAATACCCAGACATTCATGTTTCTTTATAATATAAGAGTACCTGATGCTCTCATCACGTTTTACTGCTTTAAGTTGCATTTCCAACTTTTATGCTCCGAAAAGACGTTTCAGCCTCAACAGAGTCCAAAAGTGCATTTTGTTGTCAAACACTTCGATTCTTTGATTTCCTGCATTTAATGCATCATAGAACACCAGACTTTCATGTTGTACTACATTGTAAGGGTACCTGATGCTCTCATCACGTTTTACGGCTATAAGTTGCATTTCCAACTTTTATGCTCCGAAAAGACGTTTCAGCCTCAACAGAGTCCAAAAGTGCATTTTGTTGTCAAACACTTAGATTCTTTGATTTCCTGCATTTAATGCATCATAGAACACCAGACTTTCATGTTGTACTACATTGTAAGAGTACCTGATGCTCTCATCACGTTTTACGGCTTTAAGTTGCATTTCCAACTTTTATGCTCCGAAAAGACGTTTCAGCCTCAAAAGAGTCCAAAAGTGCATTTTGTTGTCGAACACTTAGATTCTATGATTTCCTGCATTTAATACATCATAGAATACCCAGACATTCATGTTTCTTTATAATATAAGAGTACCTGATGCTCTCATCACGTTTTACGGCTTTAAGTTGCATTTCCAACTTTTATGCTCCGAAAAGACGTTTCAGCCTCAACAGAGTCCAAAAGTGCATTTTGTTGTCAAACACTTAGATTCTTTGATTTCCTGCAATTAATACATCATAGAATACCCAGACATTCATGTTTCTTTATAATATAAGAGTACCTGATGCTCTCATCACGTTTTACGGCTTTAAGTTGCATTTCCAACTTTTATGGTCCGAAAAGACGTTTCAGACTCAAAGGGGTCCAAAAGTGAATTTTGTTGTCGAACACTTAGATTCTATGATTTCCTGCAATTAATACATCATAGAATACCCAGACATTCATGTTTCTTTATAATATAAGAGTACCTGATGCTCTCATCACGTTTTACGGCTTTAAGTTGCATTTCCAACTTTTATGCTCCGAAAAGACGTTTCAGACTCAAAGGGGTCCAAAAGTGAATTTTGTTGTCGAACACTGAGATTCTATGATTTCCTGCAATTAATACATCACAGAATACCCAGACATTCATGTTTCTTTATAATATAAGAGTACCTGATGCTCTCATCACGTTTTACTGCTTTAAGTTGCATTTCCAACTTTTATGCTCCGAAAAGACGTTTCAGCCTCAACAGAGTCCAAAAGTGCATTTTGTTGTCAAACACTTCGATTCTTTGTTTTCCTGCATTTAATGCATCATAGAACACCAGACTTTCATGTTGTACTACATTGTAAGGGTACCTGATGCTCTCATCACGTTTTACGGCTTTAAGTTGCATTTCCAACTTTTATGCTCCGAAAAGACGTTTCAGCCTCAACAGAGTCCAAAAGTGCATTTTGTTGTCAAACACTTAGATTCTTTGATTTCCTGCATTTAATGCATCATAGAACACCAGACTTTCATGTTGTACTACATTGTAAGAGTACCTGATGCTCTCATCACGTTTTACGGCTTTAAGTTGCATTTCCAACTTTTATGCTCCGAAAAGACGTTTCAGCCTCAAAAGAGTCCAAAAGTGCATTTTGTTGTCGAACACTTAGATTCTATGATTTCCTGCATTTAATACATCATAGAATACCCAGACATTCATGTTTCTTTATAATATAAGAGTACCTGATGCTCTCATCACGTTTTACGGCTTTAAGTTGCATTTCCAACTTTTATGCTCCGAAAAGACGTTTCAGCCTCAACAGAGTCCAAAAGTGCATTTTGTTGTCAAACACTTAGATTCTTTGATTTCCTGCATTTAATGCATCATAGAACACCAGACTTTCATGTTGTACTACATTGTAAGAGTACCTGATGCTCTCATCACGTTTTACGGCTTTAAGTTGCATTTCCAACTTTTATGCTCCGAAAAGACGTTTCAGCCTCAACAGAGTCCAAAAGTGCATTTTGTTGTCAAACACTTAGATTCTTTGATTTCCTGCATTTAATGCATCATAGAACACCAGACTTTCATGTTGTACTACATTGTAAGAGTACCTGATGCTCTCATCACGTTTTACGGCTTTAAGTTGCATTTCCAACTTTTATGCTCCGAAAAGACGTTTCAGACTCAAAGGGGTCCAAAAGTGCATTTTGTTGTCGAACACTTAGATTCTATGATTTCCTGCAATTAATACATCATAGAATACCCAGACATTCATGTTTCTTTATAATATAAGAGTACCTGATGCTCTCATCACGTTTTACGGCTTTAAGTTGCATTTCCAACTTTTATGCTCCGAAAAGACGTTTCAGACTCAAAGGGGTCCAAAAGTGAATTTTGTTGTCGAACACTGAGATTCTATGATTTCCTGCAATTAATACATCACAGAATACCCAGACATTCATGTTTCTTTATAATATAAGAGTACCTGATGCTCTCATCACGTTTTACTGCTTTAAGTTGCATTTCCAACTTTTATGCTCCGAAAAGACGTTTCAGCCTCAACAGAGTCCAAAAGTGCATTTTGTTGTCAAACACTTAGATTCTTTGATTTCCTGCATTTAATGCATCATAGAACACCAGACTTTCATGTTGTACTACATTGTAAGGGTACCTGATGCTCTCATCACGTTTTACGGCTTTAAGTTGCATTTCCAACTTTTATGCTCCGAAAAGACGTTTCAGCCTCAACAGAGTCCAAAAGTGCATTTTGTTGTCAAACACTTAGATTCTTTGATTTCCTGCATTTAATGCATCATAGAACACCAGACTTTCATGTTGTACTACATTGTAAGAGTACCTGATGCTCTCATCACGTTTTACGGCTTTAAGTTGCATTTCCAACTTTTATGCTCCGAAAAGACGTTTCAGCCTCAAAAGAGTCCAAAAGTGCATTTTGTTGTCGAACACTTAGATTCTATGATTTCCTGCAATTAATACATCATAGAATACCCAGACATTCATGTTTCTTTATAATATAAGAGTACCTGATGCTCTCATCACGTTTTACGGCTTTAAGTTGCATTTCCAACTTTTATGGTCCGTAAAGACGTTTCAGACTCAAAGGGGTCCAAAAGTGAATTTTGTTGTCGAACACTTAGATTCTATGATTTCCTGCAATTAATACATCATAGAATACCCAGACATTCATGTTTCTTTATAATATAAGAGTACCTGATGCTCTCATCACGTTTTACGGCTTTAAGTTGCATTTCCAACTTTTATGGTCCGAAAAGACGTTTCAGACTCAAAGGGGTCCAAAAGTGAATTTTGTTGTCGAACACTTAGATTCTATGATTTCCTGCAATTAATACATCATAGAATACCCAGACATTCATGTTTCTTTATAATATAAGAGTACCTGATGCTCTCATCACGTTTTACGGCTTTAAGTTGCATTTCCAACTTTTATGCTCCGAAAAGACGTTTCAGACTCAAAGGGGTCCAAAAGTGAATTTTGTTGTCGAACACTGAGATTCTATGATTTCCTGCAATTAATACATCACAGAATACCCAGACATTCATGTTTCTTTATAATATAGGAGTACCTGATGCTCTCATCACGTTTTACTGCTTTAAGTTGCATTTCCAACTTTTATGCTCCGAAAAGACGTTTCAGCCTCAACAGAGTCCAAAAGTGCATTTTGTTGTCAAACACTTAGATTCTTTGATTTCCTGCATTTAATGCATCATAGAACACCAGACTTTCATGTTGTACTACATTGTAAGGGTACCTGATGCTCTCATCACGTTTTACGGCTTTAAGTTGCATTTCCAACTTTTATGCTCCGAAAAGACGTTTCAGCCTCAACAGAGTCCAAAAGTGCATTTTGTTGTCAAACACTTAGATTCTTTGATTTCCTGCATTTAATGCATCATAGAACACCAGACTTTCATGTTGTACTACATTGTAAGAGTACCTGATGCTCTCATCACGTTTTACGGCTTTAAGTTGCATTTCCAACTTTTATGCTCCGAAAAGACGTTTCAGCCTCAAAAGAGTCCAAAAGTGCATTTTGTTGTCGAACACTTAGATTCTATGATTTCCTGCATTTAATCCATCATAGAATACCCAGACATTCATGTTTCTTTATAATATAAGAGTACCTGATGCTCTCATCACGTTTTACGGCTTTAAGTTGCATTTCCAACTTTTATGGTCCGTAAAGACGTTTCAGACTCAAAGGGGTCCAAAAGTGAATTTTGTTGTCGAACACTTAGATTCTATGATTTCCTGCAATTAATACATCATAGAATACCCAGACATTCATGTTTCTTTATAATATAAGAGTACCTGATGCTCTCATCACGTTTTACGGCTTTAAGTTGCATTTCCAACTTTTATGGTCCGAAAAGACGTTTCAGACTCAAAGGGGTCCAAAAGTGAATTTTGTTGTCGAACACTTAGATTCTATGATTTCCTGCAATTAATACATCATAGAATACCCAGACATTCATGTTTCTTTATAATATAAGAGTACCTGATGCTCTCATCACGTTTTACGGCTTTAAGTTGCATTTCCAACTTTTATGCTCCGAAAAGACGTTTCAGACTCAAAGGGGTCCAAAAGTGAATTTTGTTGTCGAACACTGAGATTCTATGATTTCCTGCAATTAATACATCACAGAATACCCAGACATTCATGTTTCTTTATAATATAAGAGTACCTGATGCTCTCATCACGTTTTACTGCTTTAAGTTGCATTTCCAACTTTTATGCTCCGAAAAGACGTTTCAGCCTCAACAGAGTCCAAAAGTGCATTTTGTTGTCAAACACTTAGATTCTTTGATTTCCTGCATTTAATGCATCATAGAACACCAGACTTTCATGTTGTACTACATTGTAAGGGTACCTGATGCTCTCATCACGTTTTACGGCTTTAAGTTGCATTTCCAACTTTTATGCTCCGAAAAGACGTTTCAGCCTCAACAGAGTCCAAAAGTGCATTTTGTTGTCGAACACTAAGATTCTATGATTTCCTGCATTTAATACATCATAGAATACCCAGACATTCATGTTTCTTTATAATATAAGAGTACCTGATGCTCTCATCACGTTTTACGGCTTTAAGTTGCATTTCCAACTTTTATGGTCCGTAAAGACGTTTCAGACTCAAAGGGGTCCAAAAGTGAATTTTGTTGTCGAACACTTAGATTCTATGATTTCCTGCAATTAATACATCATAGAATACCCAGACATTCATGTTTCTTTATAATATAAGAGTACCTGATGCTCTCATCACGTTTTACGGCTTTAAGTTGCATTTCCAACTTTTATGGTCCGAAAAGACGTTTCAGACTCAAAGGGGTCCAAAAGTGAATTTTGTTGTCGAACACTTAGATTCTATGATTTCCTGCAATTAATACATCATAGAATACCCAGACATTCATGTTTCTTTATAATATAAGAGTACCTGATGCTCTCATCACGTTTTACGGCTTTAAGTTGCATTTCCAACTTTTATGCTCCGAAAAGACGTTTCAGCCTCAAAGGGGTCCAAAAGTGCATTTTGTTGTCGAACACTTAGATTCTATGATTTCCTGCATTTAATACATCATAGAATACCAGACATTCATGTTTCTTTATAATATAAGAGTACCTGATGCTCTCATCACGTTTTACGGCTTTAAGTTGCATTTCCAACTTTTATGCTCCGAAAAGACGTTTCAGTCTCAACAGAGTCCAAAAGTGCATTTTGTTGTCAAACACTTAGATTCTTTGATTTCCTGCATTTAATGCATCATAGAACACCAGACTTTCATGTTGTACTACATTGTAAGAGTACCTGATGCTCTCATCACGTTTTACGGCTTTAAGTTGCATTTCCAACTTTTATGCTCCGAAAAGACGTTTCAGACTCAAAGGGGTCCAAAAGTGAATTTTGTTGTCGAACACTTAGATTCTATGATTTCCTGCAATTAATACATCATAGAATACCCAGACATTCATGTTTCTTTATAATATAAGAGTACCTGATGCTCTCATCACGTTTTACGGCTTTAAGTTGCATTTCCAACTTTTATGCTCCGAAAAGACGTTTCAGCCTCAACAGAGTCCAAAAGTGCATTTTGTTGTCAAACACTTAGATTCTTTGATTTCCTGCATTTAATGCATCATAGAACACCAGACTTTCATGTTGTACTACATTGTAAGGGTACCTGATGCTCTCATCACGTTTTACGGCTTTAAGTTGCATTTCCAACTTTTATGCTCCGAAAAGACGTTTCAGCCTCAACAGAGTCCAAAAGTGCATTTTGTTGTCAAACACTTAGATTCTTTGATTTCCTGCATTTAATGCATCATAGAACACCAGACTTTCATGTTGTACTACATTGTAAGAGTACCTGATGCTCTCATCACGTTTTACGGCTTTAAGTTGCATTTCCAACTTTTATGCTCCGAAAAGATGTTTCAGACTCAAAGGGGTCCAAAAGTGAATTTTGTTGTCGAACACTGAGATTCTATGATTTCCTGCAATTAATACATCATAGAATACCCAGACATTCATGTTTCTTTATAATATAAGAGTACCTGATGCTCTCATCACGTTTTACTGCTTTAAGTTGCATTTCCAACTTTTATGCTCCGAAAAGACGTTTCAGCCTCAACAGAGTCCAAAAGTGCATTTTGTTGTCAAACACTTAGATTCTTTGATTTCCTGCATTTAATGCATCATAGAACACCAGACTTTCATGTTGTACTACATTGTAAGGGTACCTGATGCTCTCATCACGTTTTACGGCTTTAAGTTGCATTTCCAACTTTTATGCTCCGAAAAGACGTTTCAGCCTCAACAGAGTCCAAAAGTGCATTTTGTTGTCAAACACTTAGATTCTTTGATTTCCTGCATTTAATGCATCATAGAACACCAGACTTTCATGTTGTACTACATTGTAAGAGTACCTGATGCTCTCATCACGTTTTACGGCTTTAAGTTGCATTTCCAACTTTTATGCTCCGAAAAGACGTTTCAGCCTCAAAAGAGTCCAAAAGTGCATTTTGTTGTCGAACACTTAGATTCTATGATTTCCTGCATTTAATACATCATAGAATACCCAGACATTCATGTTTCTTTATAATATAAGAGTACCTGATGCTCTCATCACGTTTTACGGCTTTAAGTTGCATTTCCAACTTTTATGGTCCGTAAAGACGTTTCAGACTCAAAGGGGTCCAAAAGTGAATTTTGTTGTCGAACACTTAGATTCTATGATTTCCTGCAATTAATACATCATAGAATACCCAGACATTCATGTTTCTTTATAATATAAGAGTACCTGATGCTCTCATCACGTTTTACGGCTTTAAGTTGCATTTCCAACTTTTATGGTCCGAAAAGACGTTTCAGACTCAAAGGGGTCCAAAAGTGAATTTTGTTGTCGAACACTTAGATTCTATGATTTCCTGCAATTAATACATCATAGAATACCCAGACATTCATGTTTCTTTATAATATAAGAGTACCTGATGCTCTCATCACGTTTTACGGCTTTAAGTTGCATTTCCAACTTTTATGCTCCGAAAAGACGTTTCAGCCTCAAAGGGGTCCAAAAGTGCATTTTGTTGTCGAACACTTAGATTCTATGATTTCCTGCATTTAATACATCATAGAATACCAGACATTCATGTTTCTTTATAATATAAGAGAACCTGATGCTCTCATCACGTTTTACTGCTTTAAGTTTGCATTTCCAACTTTTATGCTCCGAAAAGACGTTTCAGCCTCAACAGAGTCCAAAAGTGCATTTTGTTGTCAAACACTTAGATTCTTTGATTTCCTGCATTTAATGCATCATAGAACACCAGACTTTCATGTTGTACTACATTGTAAGAGTACCTGATGCTCTCATCACGTTTTACGGCTTTAAGTTGCATTTCCAACTTTTATGCTCCGAAAAGACGTTTCAGACTCAAAGGGGTCCAAAAGTGAATTTTGTTGTCGAACACTTAGATTCTATGATTTCCTGCAATTAATACATCATAGAATACCCAGACATTCATGTTTCTTTATAATATAAGAGTACCTGATGCTCTCATCACGTTTTACGGCTTTAAGTTGCATTTCCAACTTTTATGCTCCGAAAAGACGTTTCAGCCTCAACAGAGTCCAAAAGTGCATTTTGTTGTCAAACACTTAGATTCTTTGATTTCCTGCATTAAATGCATCATACAACACCAGACTTTCATGTTGTACTACATTGTAAGGGTACCTGATGCTCTCATCACGTTTTACGGCTTTAAGTTCTAAGTTCTAACTTTTTATGCTCCGAAAAGACTTTTCAGCCTTAACAGAGTCCAAAAGTGCATTTTGTTTTTAAACACTTAGATTATATGATTTTCTGCATGTAATGCATCATAGAATACCAGACATTCAAGTTGTACTATAGTGTAAGAGTACCTGATGCTCTCATCACGTTTTAGTGCTTTAAGTTGCATTTCTAACTTTTTATGCTCCGAAAAGACTTTTCAGCCTTAACAGAGTCCAAAAGTGCATTTTGTTGTCAAACACTTAGATTCTTTGATTTTCTGCATGTTATGCATCATAGAATACCAGACATTCAAGTTGTACTATAGTGTAAGAGTACCTGATGCTCTCATCACGTTTTAGTGCTTTAAGTTGCATTTCTAACTTTTTATGCTCCGAAAAGACTTTTCAGCCTTAACAGAGTCCAAAAGTGCATTTTGTTTTTAAACACTTAGATTATATGATTTCCTGCATTTAATGCATCATAGAATACCAGACATTCAAGTTTCATTGTAATATAAGAGTACCTGATGCTCTCATTACGTTTTACTGCTTTAAAGTGCATTTCTAACTTTGTATGCCCCGAAAAGACTTTTCAGACTTAACAGAGTCCAAAAGTGCATTTTGTTGTCAAACACTTAGATTCTTTGATTTTCTGCATGTTATGCATCATAGAATACCAGACATTCAAGTTGTACTATATTGTAAGAGTACCTGATGCTCTCATCACGTTTTAGTGCTTTAAGTTGCATTTCTAACTTTTTATGCTCCGAAAAGACTTTTCAGACTTAACAGAGTCCAAAAGTGCATTTTGTTGTCAAACACTTAGATTATGTGATTTTCTGCATGTAATGCATCATAGAATACCAGACATTCAAGTTGTACTATAGTGTAAGAGTACCTGATGCTCTCATTACGTTTTACTGCTTTAAAGTGCATTCCTAACTTTTTATGCCCCGAAAAGACTTTTCAGACTTAACAGAGTCCAAAAGTGCATTTTGTTGTCAAACACTTAGATTCTTTGATTTTCTGCATGTAATGCATCATAGAATACCAGACATTCAAGTTGTACTATAGTGTAAGAGTACCTGATGCTCTCATCACGTTTTAGTGCTTTAAGTTGCATTTCTAACTTTTTATGCTCCGAAAAGACTTTTCAGACTTAACAGAGTCCAAAAGTGCATTTTGTTGTCAAACACTTAGATTATATGATTTCCTGCATTTAATGCATCATAGAATACCAGACATTCAAGTTTCATTGTAATGTAAGAGTACCTGATGCTCTCATCACGTTTTAGTGCTTTAAGTTGCATTTCTAACTTTTTATGCTCCGAAAAGACTTTTCAGCCTTAACAGAGTCCAAAAGTGCATTTTGTTGTCAAACACTTAGATTCTTTGATTTTCTGCATGTAATGCATCATAGAATACCAGACATTCAAGTTGTACTATAGTGTAAGAGTACCTGATGCTCTCATTACGTTTTACTGCTTTAAAGTGCATTCCTAACTTTTTATGCCCCGAAAAGACTTTTCAGACTTAACAGAGTCCAAAAGTGCATTTTGTTGTCAAACACTTAGATTCTTTGATTTTCTGCATGTAATGCATCATAGAATACCAGACATTCAAGTTGTACTATAGTGTAAGAGTACCTGATGCTCTCATCACGTTTTAGTGCTTTAAGTTGCATTTCTAACTTTTTATGCTCCGAAAAGACTTTTCAGCCTTAACAGAGTCCAAAAGTGCATTTTGTTGTCAAACACTTAGATTCTTTGATTTTCTGCATGTAATGCATCATAGAATACCAGACATTCAAGTTGTACTATAGTGTAAGAGTACCTGATGCTCTCATCACGTTTTAGTGCTTTAAGTTGCATTTCTAACTTTTTATGCTCCGAAAAGACTTTTCAGCCTTAACAGAGTCCAAAAGTGCATTTTGTTGTCAAACACTTAGATTATGTGATTTTCTGCATGTAATGCATCATAGAATACCAGACATTCAAGTTGTACTATAGTGTAAGAGTACCTGATGCTCTCATCACGTTTTAGTGCTTTAAGTTGCATTTCTAACTTTTTATGCTCCGAAAAGACTTTTCAGCCTTAACAGAGTCCAAAAGTGCATTTTGTTTTCAAACACTTAGATTATATGATTTCCTGCATTTAATGCATCATAGAATACCAGACATTCAAGTTTCATTGTAATATAAGACTACCTGATGCTCTCATTACGTTTTACTGCTTTAAAGTGCATTTCTAACTTTTTATGCCCCGAAAAGACTTTTCAGACTTAACAGAGTCCAAAAGTGCATTTTGTTGTCAAACACTTAGATTCTTTGATTTTCTGCATGTAATGCATCATAGAATACCAGACATTCAAGTTGTACTATAGTGTAAGAGTACCTGATGCTCTCATCACGTTTTAGTGCTTTAAGTTGCATTTCTAACTTTTTATGCTCCGAAAAGACTTTTCAGCCTTAACAGAGTCCAAAAGTGCATTTTGTTGTCAAACACTTAGATTATGTGATTTTCTGCATGTAATGCATCATAGAATACCAGACATTCAAGTTGTACTATAGTGTAAGAGTACCTGATGCTCTCATCACGTTTTAGTGCTTTAAGTTGCATTTCTAACTTTTTATGCTCCGAAAAGACTTTTCAGCCTTAACAGAGTCCAAAAGTGCATTTTGTTTTTAAACACTTAGATTATATGATTTCCTGCATTTAATGCATCATAGAATACCAGACATTCAAGTTTCATTGTAATATAAGAGTACCTGATGCTCTCATTACGTTTTACTGCTTTAAAGTGCATTTCTAACTTTTTATGCCCCGAAAAGACTTTTCAGACTTAACAGAGTCCAAAAGTGCATTTTGTTGTCAAACACTTAGATTCTTTGATTTTCTGCATGTAATGCATCATAGAATACCAGACATTCAAGTTGTACTATAGTGTAAGAGTACCTGATGCTCTCATCACGTTTTAGTGCTTTAAGTTGCATTTCTAACTTTTTATGCTCCGAAAAGACTTTTCAGCCTTAACAGAGTCCAAAAGTGCATTTTGTTGTCAAACACTTAGATTCTTTGATTTTCTGCATGTTATGCATCATAGAATACCAGACATTCAAGTTGTACTATAGTGTAAGAGTACCTGATGCTCTCATCACGTTTTAGTGCTTTAAGTTGCATTTCTAACTTTTTATGCTCCGAAAAGACTTTTCAGCCTTAACAGAGTCCAAAAGTGCATTTTGTTGTCAAACACTTAGATTATGTGATTTTCTGCATGTAATGCATCATAGAATACCAGACATTCAAGTTGTAATATAGTGTAAGAGTACCTGATGCTCTCATCACGTTTTAGTGCTTTAAGTTGCATTTCTAACTTTTTATGCTCCGAAAAGACTTTTCAGCCTTAACAGAGTCCAAAAGTGCATTTTGTTGTCAAACACTTAGATTATGTGATTTTCTGCATGTAATGCATCATAGAATACCAGACATTCAAGTTGTACTATAGTGTAAGAGTACCTGATGCTCTCATCACGTTTTAGTGCTTTAAGTTGCATTTCTAACTTTTTATGCTCCGAAAAGACTTTTCAGCCTTAACAGAGTCCAAAAGTGCATTTTGTTGTCAAACACTTAGATTCTTTGATTTTCTGCATGTAATGCATCATAGAATACCAGACATTCAAGTTGTACTATAGTGTAAGAGTACCTGATGCTCTCATTACGTTTTACTGCTTTAAAGTGCATTCCTAACTTTTTATGCCCCGAAAAGACTTTTCAGACTTAACAGAGTCCAAAAGTGCATTTTGTTGTCAAACACTTAGATTCTTTGATTTTCTGCATGTAATGCATCATAGAATACCAGACATTCAAGTTGTACTATAGTGTAAGAGTACCTGATGCTCTCATCACGTTTTAGTGCTTTAAGTTGCATTTCTAACTTTTTATGCTCCGAAAAGACTTTTCAGCCTTAACAGAGTCCAAAAGTGCATTTTGTTGTCAAACACTTAGATTCTTTGATTTTCTGCATGTAATGCATCATAGAATACCAGACATTCAAGTTGTACTATAGTGTAAGAGTACCTGATGCTCTCATCACGTTTTAGTGCTTTAAGTTGCATTTCTAACTTTTTATGCTCCGAAAAGACTTTTCAGCCTTAACAGAGTCCAAAAGTGCATTTTGTTGTCAAACACTTAGATTATGTGATTTTCTGCATGTAATGCATCATAGAATACCAGACATTCAAGTTGTACTATAGTGTAAGAGTACCTGATGCTCTCATCACGTTTTAGTGCTTTAAGTTGCATTTCTAACTTTTTATGCTCCGAAAAGACTTTTCAGCCTTAACAGAGTCCAAAAGTGCATTTTGTTTTTAAACACTTAGATTATATGATTTCCTGCATTTAATGCATCATAGAATACCAGACATTCAAGTTTCATTGTAATATAAGAGTACCTGATGCTCTCATTACGTTTTACTGCTTTAAAGTGCATTTCTAACTTTTTATGCCCCGAAAAGACTTTTCAGACTTAACAGAGTCCAAAAGTGCATTTTGTTGTCAAACACTTAGATTATGTGATTTTCTGCATGTAATGCATCATAGAATACCAGACATTCAAGTTGTACTATAGTGTAAGAGTACCTGATGCTCTCATCACGTTTTAGTGCTTTAAGTTGCATTTCTAACTTTTTATGCTCCGAAAAGACTTTTCAGCCTTAACAGAGTCCAAAAGTGCATTTTGTTGTCAAACACTTAGATTATGTGATTTTCTGCATGTAATGCATCATAGAATACCAGACATTCAAGTTGTACTATAGTGTAAGAGTACCTGATGCTCTCATCACGTTTTAGTGCTTTAAGTTGCATTTCTAACTTTTTATGCTCCGAAAAGACTTTTCAGCCTTAACAGAGTCCAAAAGTGCATTTTGTTGTCAAACACTTAGATTATGTGATTTTCTGCATGTAATGCATCATAGAATACCAGACATTCAAGTTTCATTGTAATATAAGAGTACCTGAAGCTCTCATTACGTTTTACTGCTTTAAAGTGCATTTCTAACTTTTTATGCTCCGAAAAGACTTTTCAGCCTTAACAGAGTCCAAAAGTGCATTTTGTTGTCAAACACTTAGATTCTTTGATTTTCTGCATGTAATGCATCATAGAATACCAGACATTCAAGTTGTACTATAGTGTAAGAGTACCTGATGCTCTCATCACGTTTTAGTGCTTTAAGTTGCATTTCTAACTTTTTATGCTCCGAAAAGACTTTTCAGCCTTAACAGAGTCCAAAAGTGCATTTTGTTGTCAAACACTTAGATTATGTGATTTTCTGCATGTAATGCATCATAGAATACCAGACATTCAAGTTGTACTATAGTGTAAGAGTACCTGATGCTCTCATCACGTTTTAGTGCTTTAAGTTGCATTTCTAACTTTTTATGCTCCGAAAAGACTTTTCAGCCTTAACAGAGTCCAAAAGTGCATTTTGTTTTTAAACACTTAGATTATATGATTTCCTGCATTTAATGCATCATAGAATACCAGACATTCAAGTTTCATTGTAATATAAGAGTACCTGATGCTCTCATTACGTTTTACTGCTTTAAAGTGCATTTCTAACTTTTTATGCCCCGAAAAGACTTTTCAGACTTAACAGAGTCCAAAAGTGCATTTTGTTGTCAAACACTTAGATTCTTTGATTTTCTGCATGTAATGCATCATAGAATACCAGACATTCAAGTTGTACTATAGTGTAAGAGTACCTGATGCTCTCATCACGTTTTAGTGCTTTAAGTTGCATTTCTAACTTTTTATGCTCCGAAAAGACTTTTCAGCCTTAACAGAGTCCAAAAGTGCATTTTGTTGTCAAACACTTAGATTATGTGATTTTCTGCATGTAATGCATCATAGAATACCAGACATTCAAGTTGTACTATAGTGTAAGAGTACCTGATGCTCTCATTACGTTTTACTGCTTTAAAGTGCATTCCTAACTTTTTATGCCCCGAAAAGACTTTTCAGACTTAACAGAGTCCAAAAGTGCATTTTGTTGTCAAACACTTAGATTCTATGATTTCCTACATGTAATGCATCATAGAATACCAGACATTCAAGTTTCATTGTAATATAAGAGTACCTGATGCTCTCATCACGTTTTAGTGCTTTAAGTTGCATTTCTAACTTTTTATGCTCCGAAAAGACTTTTCAGACTCAACAGAGTCCAAAAGTGCATTTTGTTTTTAAACACTTAGATTATATGATTTCCTGCATGTAATGCATCATAGAATACCAGACATTCAAGTTGTACTATAGTGTAAGAGTACCTGATGCTATCATCACGTTTTAGACCTTTAAGTTGCATTTCTAACTTTTTATGCTCCGAAAAGACTTTTCAGCCTTAACAGAGTCCAAAAGTGCATTTTGTTGTCAAACACTTAGATTATGTGATTTTCTGCATGTAATGCATCATAGAATACCAGACATTCAAGTTGTACTATAGTGTAAGAGTACCTGATGCTCTCATTACGTTTTACTGCTTTAAAGTGCATTCCTAACTTTTTATGCCCCGAAAAGACTTTTCAGACTTAACAGAGTCCAAAAGTGCATTTTGTTGTCAAACACTTAGATTCTTTGATTTTCTGCATGTAATGCATCATAGAATACCAGACATTCAAGTTGTACTATAGTGTAAGAGTACCTGATGCTCTCATCACGTTTTAGTGCTTTAAGTTGCATTTCTAACTTTTTATGCTCCGAAAAGACTTTTCAGACTTAACAGAGTCCAAAAGTGCATTTTGTTGTCAAACACTTAGATTATATGATTTCCTGCATTTAATGCATCATAGAATACCAGACATTCAAGTTTCATTGTAATATAAGAGTACCTGATGCTCTCATCACGTTTTAGTGCTTTAAGTTGCATTTCTAACTTTTTATGCTCCGAAAAGACTTTTCAGCCTTAACAGAGTCCAAAAGTGCATTTTGTTGTCAAACACTTAGATTCTTTGATTTTCTGCATGTAATGCATCATAGAATACCAGACATTCAAGTTGTACTATAGTGTAAGAGTACCTGATGCTCTCATTACGTTTTACTGCTTTAAAGTGCATTCCTAACTTTTTATGCCCCGAAAAGACTTTTCAGACTTAACAGAGTCCAAAAGTGCATTTTGTTGTCAAACACTTAGATTCTTTGATTTTCTGCATGTAATGCATCATAGAATACCAGACATTCAAGTTGTACTATAGTGTAAGAGTACCTGATGCTCTCATCACGTTTTAGTGCTTTAAGTTGCATTTCTAACTTTTTATGCTCCGAAAAGACTTTTCAGCCTTTACAGAGTCCAAAAGTGCATTTTGTTGTCAAACACTTAGATTCTTTGATTTTCTGCATGTAATGCATCATAGAATACCAGACATTCAAGTTGTACTATAGTGTAAGAGTACCTGATGCTCTCATTACGTTTTACTGCTTTAAAGTGCATTCCTAACTTTTTATGCCCCGAAAAGACTTTTCAGACTTAACAGAGTCCAAAAGTGCATTTTGTTGTCAAACACTTAGATTCTTTGATTTTCTGCATGTAATGCATCATAGAATACCAGACATTCAAGTTGTACTATAGTCTAAGAGTACCTGATGCTCTCATCACGTTTTAGTGCTTTAAGTTGCATTTCTAACTTTTTATGCTCCGAAAAGACTTTTCAGCCTTAACAGAGTCCAAAAGTGCATTTTGTTGTCAAACACTTAGATTCTTTGATTTTCTGCATGTAATGCATCATAGAATACCAGACATTCAAGTTGTACTATAGTGTAAGAGTACCTGATGCTCTCATCACGTTTTAGTGCTTTAAGTTGCATTTCTAACTTTTTATGCTCCGAAAAGACTTTTCAGCCTTAACAGAGTCCAAAAGTGCATTTTGTTGTCAAACACTTAGATTCTTTGATTTTCTGCATGTAATGCATCATAGAATACCAGACATTCAAGTTGTACTATAGTGTAAGAGTACCTGATGCTCTCATCACGTTTTAGTGCTTTAAGTTGCATTTCAAACTTTTTATGCTCCGAAAAGACTTTTCAGCCTTAACAGAGTCCAAAAGTGCATTTTGTTTTCAAACACTTAGATTATATGATTTCCTGCATTTAATGCATCATAGAATACCAGACATTCAAGTTTCATTGTAATATAAGACTACCTGATGCTCTCATTACGTTTTACTGCTTTAAAGTGCATTTCTAACTTTTTATGCCCCGAAAAGACTTTTCAGACTTAACAGAGTCCAAAAGTGCATTTTGTTGTCAAACACTTAGATTATGTGATTTTCTGCATGTAATGCATCATAGAATACCAGACATTCAAGTTGTACTATAGTGTAAGAGTACCTGATGCTCTCATCACGTTTTAGTGCTTTAAGTTGCATTTCTAACTTTTTATGCTCCGAAAAGACTTTTCAGACTTAACAGAGTCCAAAAGTGCATTTTGTTGTCAAACACTTAGATTCTTTGATTTTCTGCATGTAATGCATCATAGAATACCAGACATTCAAGTTGTACTATAGTGTAAGAGTACCTGATGCTCTCATCACGTTTTAGTGCTTTAAGTTGCATTTCTAACTTTTTATGCTCCGAAAAGACTTTTCAGCCTTAACAGAGTCCAAAAGTGCATTTTGTTGTCAAACACTTAGATTATGTGATTTTCTGCATGTAATGCATCATAGAATACCAGACATTCAAGTTGTACTATAGTGTAAGAGTACCTGATGCTCTCATTACGTTTTACTGCTTTAAAGTGCATTCCTAACTTTTTATGCCCCGAAAAGACTTTTCAGACTTAACAGAGTCCAAAAGTGCATTTTGTTGTCAAACACTTAGATTCTTTGATTTTCTGCATGTAATGCATCATAGAATACCAGACATTCAAGTTGTACTATAGTGTAAGAGTACCTGATGCTCTCATCACGTTTTAGTGCTTTAAGTTGCATTTCTAACTTTTTATGCTCCGAAAAGACTTTTCAGACTTAACAGAGTCCAAAAGTGCATTTTGTTGTCAAACACTTAGATTATATGATTTCCTGCATTTAATGCATCATAGAATACCAGACATTCAAGTTTCATTGTAATATAAGAGTACCTGATGCTCTCATCACGTTTTAGTGCTTTAAGTTGCATTTCTAACTTTTTATGCTCCGAAAAGACTTTTCAGCCTTAACAGAGTCCAAAAGTGCATTTTGTTGTCAAACACTTAGATTCTTTGATTTTCTGCATGTAATGCATCATAGAATACCAGACATTCAAGTTGTACTATAGTGTAAGAGTACCTGATGCTCTCATTACGTTTTACTGCTTTAAAGTGCATTCCTAACTTTTTATGCCCCGAAAAGACTTTTCAGACTTAACAGAGTCCAAAAGTGCATTTTGTTGTCAAACACTTAGATTCTTTGATTTTCTGCATGTAATGCATCATAGAATACCAGACATTCAAGTTGTACTATAGTGTAAGAGTACCTGATGCTCTCATCACGTTTTAGTGCTTTAAGTTGCATTTCTAACTTTTTATGCTCCGAAAAGACTTTTCAGCCTTAACAGAGTCCAAAAGTGCATTTTGTTGTCAAACACTTAGATTCTTTGATTTTCTGCATGTAATGCATCATAGAATACCAGACATTCAAGTTGTACTATAGTGTAAGAGTACCTGATGCTCTCATTACGTTTTACTGCTTTAAAGTGCATTCCTAACTTTTTATGCCCCGAAAAGACTTTTCAGACTTAACAGAGTCCAAAAGTGCATTTTGTTGTCAAACACTTAGATTCTTTGATTTTCTGCATGTAATGCATCATAGAATACCAGACATTCAAGTTGTACTATAGTGTAAGAGTACCTGATGCTCTCATCACGTTTTAGTGCTTTAAGTTGCATTTCTAACTTTTTATGCTCCGAAAAGACTTTTCAGCCTTAACAGAGTCCAAAAGTGCATTTTGTTGTCAAACACTTAGATTCTTTGATTTTCTGCATGTAATGCATCATAGAATACCAGACATTCAAGTTGTACTATAGTGTAAGAGTACCTGATGCTCTCATCACGTTTTAGTGCTTTAAGTTGCATTTCTAACTTTTTATGCTCCGAAAAGACTTTTCAGCCTTAACAGAGTCCAAAAGTGCATTTTGTTGTCAAACACTTAGATTCTTTGATTTTCTGCATGTAATGCATCATAGAATACCAGACATTCAAGTTGTACTATAGTGTAAGAGTACCTGATGCTCTCATCACGTTTTAGTGCTTTAAGTTGCATTTCTAACTTTTTATGCTCCGAAAAGACTTTTCAGCCTTTACAGAGTCCAAAAGTGCATTTTGTTTTCAAACACTTAGATTATATGATTTCCTGCATTTAATGCATCATAGAATACCAGACATTCAAGTTTCATTGTAATATAAGACTACCTGATGCTCTCATTACGTTTTACTGCTTTAAAGTGCATTTCTAACTTTTTATGCCCCGAAAAGACTTTTCAGACTTAACAGAGTCCAAAAGTGCATTTTGTTGTCAAACACTTAGATTATGTGATTTTCTGCATGTAATGCATCATAGAATACCAGACATTCAAGTTGTACTATAGTGTAAGAGTACCTGATGCTCTCATCACGTTTTAGTGCTTTAAGTTGCATTTCTAACTTTTTATGCTCCGAAAAGACTTTTCAGACTTAACAGAGTCCAAAAGTGCATTTTGTTGTCAAACACTTAGATTCTTTGATTTTCTGCATGTAATGCATCATAGAATACCAGACATTCAAGTTGTACTATAGTGTAAGAGTACCTGATGCTCTCATCACGTTTTAGTGCTTTAAGTTGCATTTCTAACTTTTTATGCTCCGAAAAGACTTTTCAGCCTTAACAGAGTCCAAAAGTGCATTTTGTTGTCAAACACTTAGATTATGTGATTTTCTGCATGTAATGCATCATAGAATACCAGACATTCAAGTTGTACTATAGTGTAAGAGTACCTGATGCTCTCATCACGTTTTAGTGCTTTAAGTTGCATTTCTAACTTTTTATGCTCCGAAAAGACTTTTCAGCCTTAACAGAGTCCAAAAGTGCATTTTGTTTTTAAACACTTAGATTATATGATTTCCTGCATTTAATGCATCATAGAATACCAGACATTCAAGTTTCATTGTAATATAAGAGTACCTGATGCTCTCATTACGTTTTACTGCTTTAAAGTGCATTTCTAACTTTTTATGCCCCGAAAAGACTTTTCAGACTTAACAGAGTCCAAAAGTGCATTTTGTTGTCAAACACTTAGATTCTTTGATTTTCTGCATGTAATGCATCATAGAATACCAGACATTCAAGTTGTACTATAGTGTAAGAGTACCTGATGCTCTCATCACGTTTTAGTGCTTTAAGTTGCATTTCTAACTTTTTATGCTCCGAAAAGACTTTTCAGCCTTAACAGAGTCCAAAAGTGCATTTTGTTGTCAAACACTTAGATTATGTGATTTTCTGCATGTAATGCATCATAGAATACCAGACATTCAAGTTGTACTATAGTGTAAGAGTACCTGATGCTCTCATTACGTTTTACTGCTTTAAAGTGCATTCCTAACTTTTTATGCCCCGAAAAGACTTTTCAGACTTAACAGAGTCCAAAAGTGCATTTTGTTGTCAAACACTTAGATTCTTTGATTTTCTGCATGTAATGCATCATAGAATACCAGACATTCAAGTTGTACTATAGTGTAAGAGTACCTGATGCTCTCATCACGTTTTAGTGCTTTAAGTTGCATTTCTAACTTTTTATGCTCCGAAAAGACTTTTCAGCCTTAACAGAGTCCAAAAGTGCATTTTGTTTTTAAACACTTAGATTATATGATTTCCTGCATTTAATGCATCGTAGAATACCAGACATTCAAGTTTCATTGTAATATAAGAGTACCTGATGCTCTCATTACGTTTTACTGCTTTAAAGTGCATTTCTAACTTTTTATGCCCCGAAAAGACTTTTCAGACTTAACAGAGTCCAAAAGTGCATTTTGTTGTCAAACACTTAGATTCTTTGATTTTCTGCATGTAATGCATCATAGAATACCAGACATTCAAGTTGTACTATAGTGTAAGAGTACCTGATGCTCTCATCACGTTTTAGTGCTTTAAGTTGCATTTCTAACTTTTTATGCTCCGAAAAGACTTTTCAGCCTTAACAGAGTCCAAAAGTGCATTTTGTTTTTAAACACTTAGATTATTTGATTTTCTGCATGTAATGCATCATAGAATACCAGACATTCAAGTTGTACTATAGTGTAAGAGTACCTGATGCTCTCATCACGTTTTAGTGCTTTAAGTTGCATTTCTAACTTTTTATGCTCCGAAAAGACTTTTCAGACTTAACAGAGTCCAAAAGTGCATTTTGTTGTCAAACACTTAGATTCTTTGATTTTCTGCATGTAATGCATCATAGAATACCAGACATTCAAGTTGTACTATAGTGTAAGAGTACCTGATGCTCTCATTACGTTTTACTGCTTTAAAGTGCATTCCTAACTTTTTATGCTCCGAAAAGACTTTTCAGACTTAACAGAGTCCAAAAGTGCATTTTGTTGTCAAACACTTAGATTCTATGATTTCCTGCATGTAATGCATCATAGAATACCAGACATTCAAGTTGTACTATAGTGTAAGAGTACCTGATGCTCTCATCACGTTTTAGTGCTTTAAGTTGCATTTCTAACTTTTTATGCTCCGAAAAGACTTTTCAGCCTTAACAGAGTCCAAAAGTGCATTTTGTTGTCAAACACTTAGATTCTTTGATTTTCTGCATGTAATGCATCATAGAATACCAGACATTCAAGTTGTACTATAGTGTAAGAGTACCTGATGCTCTCATCACGTTTTAGTGCTTTAAGTTGCATTTCTAACTTTTTATGCTCCGAAAAGACTTTTCAGCCTTAACAGAGTCCAAAAGTGCATTTTGTTGTCAAACACTTAGATTATGTGATTTTCTGCATGTAATGCATCATAGAATACCAGACATTCAAGTTGTACTATAGTGTAAGAGTACCTGATGCTCTCATTACGTTTTACTGCTTTAAAGTGCATTTCTAACTTTTTATGCTCCGAAAAGACTTTTCAGCCTTAACAGAGTCCAAAAGTGCATTTTGTTGTCAAACACTTAGATTATGTGATTTTCTGCATGTAATGCATCATAGAATACCAGACATTCAAGTTGTACTATAGTGTAAGAGTACCTGATGATCTCATTACGTTTTACTGCTTTAAAGTGCATTCCTAACTTTTTATGCCCCGAAAAGACTTTTCAGACTTAACAGAGTCCAAAAGTGCATTTTGTTGTCAAACACTTAGATTCTTTGATTTTCTGCATGTAATGCATCATAGAATACCAGACATTCAAGTTGTACTATAGTGTAAGAGTACCTGATGCTCTCATCACGTTTTAGTGCTTTAAGTTGCATTTCTAACTTTTTATGCTCCGAAAAGACTTTTCAGCCTTAACAGAGTCCAAAAGTGCATTTTGTTGTCAAACACTTAGATTCTTTGATTTTCTGCATGTAATGCATCATAGAATACCAGACATTCAAGTTGTACTATAGTGTAAGAGTACCTGATGCTCTCATCACGTTTTAGTGCTTTAAGTTGCATTTCTAACTTTTTATGCTCCGAAAAGACTTTTCAGCCTTAACAGAGTCCAAAAGTGCATTTTGTTGTCAAACACTTAGATTCTTTGATTTTCTGCATGTAATGCATCATAGAATACCAGACATTCAAGTTGTACTATAGTGTAAGAGTACCTGATGCTCTCATTACGTTTTACTGCTTTAAAGTGCATTCCTAACTTTTTATGCTCCGAAAAGACTTTTCAGACTTAACAGAGTCCAAAAGTGCATTTTGTTGTCAAACACTTAGATTATGTGATTTTCTGCATGTAATGCATCATAGAATACCAGACATTCAAGTTGTACTATAGTGTAAGAGTACCTGATGCTCTCATCACGTTTTAGTGCTTTAAGTTGCATTTCTAACTTTTTATGCTCCGAAAAGACTTTTCAGCCTTAACAGAGTCCAAAAGTGCATTTTGTTTTTAAACACTTAGATTATATGATTTTCTGCATGTAATGCATCATAGAATACCAGACATTCAAGTTGTACTATAGTGTAAGAGTACCTGATGCTCTCATCACGTTTTAGTGCTTTAAGTTGCATTTCTAACTTTTTATGCTCCGAAAAGACTTTTCAGCCTTAACAGAGTCCAAAAGTGCATTTTGTTGTCAAACACTTAGATTATGTGATTTTCTGCATGTAATGCATCATAGAATACCAGACATTCAAGTTGTACTATAGTGTAAGAGTACCTGATGCTCTCATTACGTTTTACTGCTTTAAAGTGCATTCCTAACTTTTTATGCCCCGAAAAGACTTTTCAGACTTAACAGAGTCCAAAAGTGCATTTTGTTGTCAAACACTTAGATTCTTTGATTTTCTGCATGTAATGCATCATAGAATACCAGACATTCAAGTTGTACTATAGTGTAAGAGTACCTGATGCTCTCATCACGTTTTAGTGCTTTAAGTTGCATTTCTAACTTTTTATGCTCCGAAAAGACTTTTCAGCCTTAACAGAGTCCAAAAGTGCATTTTGTTGTCAAACACTTAGATTATGTGATTTTCTGCATGTAATGCATCATAGAATACCAGACATTCAAGTTGTACTATAGTGTAAGAGTACCTGATGCTCTCATCACGTTTTAGTGCTTTAAGTTGCATTTCTAACTTTTTATGCTCCGAAAAGACTTTTCAGCCTTAACAGAGTCCAAAAGTGCATTTTGTTGTCAAACACTTAGATTCTTTGATTTTCTGCATGTAATGCATCATAGAATACCAGACATTCAAGTTGTACTATAGTGTAAGAGTACCTGATGCTCTCATCACGTTTTAGTGCTTTAAGTTGCATTTCTAACTTTTTATGCTCCGAAAAGACTTTTCAGCCTTAACAGAGTCCAAAAGTGCATTTTGTTGTCAAACACTTAGATTATGTGATTTTCTGCATGTAATGCATCATAGAATACCAGACATTCAAGTTGTACTATAGTGTAAGAGTACCTGATGCTCTCATTACGTTTTACTGCTTTAAAGTGCATTCCTAACTTTTTATGCTCCGAAAAGACTTTTCAGCCTTAACAGAGTCCAAAAGTGCATTTTGTTGTCAAACACTTAGATTATGTGATTTTCTGCATGTAATGCATCATAGAATACCAGACATTCAAGTTGTACTATAGTGTAAGAGTACCTGATGCTCTCATTACGTTTTACTGCTTTAAAGTGCATTCCTAACTTTTTATGCCCCGAAAAGACTTTTCAGACTTAACAGAGTCCAAAAGTGCATTTTGTTGTCAAACACTTAGATTCTTTGATTTTCTGCATGTAATGCATCATAGAATACCAGACATTCAAGTTGTACTATAGTGTAAGAGTACCTGATGCTCTCATCACGTTTTAGTGCTTTAAGTTGCATTTCTAACTTTTTATGCTCCGAAAAGACTTTTCAGCCTTAACAGAGTCCAAAAGTGCATTTTGTTGTCAAACACTTAGATTCTTTGATTTTCTGCATGTAATGCATCATAGAATACCAGACATTCAAGTTGTACTATAGTGTAAGAGTACCTGATGCTCTCATCACGTTTTAGTGCTTTAAGTTGCATTTCTAACTTTTTATGCTCCGAAAAGACTTTTCAGCCTTAACAGAGTCCAAAAGTGCATTTTGTTGTCAAACACTTAGATTCTTTGATTTTCTGCATGTAATGCATCATAGAATACCAGACATTCAAGTTGTACTATAGTGTAAGAGTACCTGATGCTCTCATTACGTTTTACTGCTTTAAAGTGCATTCCTAACTTTTTATGCTCCGAAAAGACTTTTCAGACTTAACAGAGTCCAAAAGTGCATTTTGTTGTCAAACACTTAGATTATGTGATTTTCTGCATGTAATGCATCATAGAATACCAGACATTCAAGTTGTACTATAGTGTAAGAGTACCTGATGCTCTCATCACGTTTTAGTGCTTTAAGTTGCATTTCTAACTTTTTAT
Source organism: Taurulus bubalis (assembly GCF_910589615.1). Lineage (NCBI taxonomy): Eukaryota > Metazoa > Chordata > Actinopteri > Perciformes > Cottidae > Taurulus > Taurulus bubalis. The sequence goes on from NC_136600.1 coordinate 2,836,561, forward strand.
GCTCCGAAAAGACTTTTCAGCCTTAACAGAGTCCAAAAGTGCATTTTGTTTTTAAACACTTAGATTATATGATTTTCTGCATGTAATGCATCATAGAATACCAGACATTCAAGTTGTACTATAGTGTAAGAGTACCTGATGCTCTCATCACGTTTTAGTGCTTTAAGTTGCATTTCTAACTTTTTATGCTCCGAAAAGACTTTTCAGCCTTAACAGAGTCCAAAAGTGCATTTTGTTGTCAAACACTTAGATTATGTGATTTTCTGCATGTAATGCATCATAGAATACCAGACATTCAAGTTGTACTATAGTGTAAGAGTACCTGATGCTCTCATTACGTTTTACTGCTTTAAAGTGCATTCCTAACTTTTTATGCCCCGAAAAGACTTTTCAGACTTAACAGAGTCCAAAAGTGCATTTTGTTGTCAAACACTTAGATTCTTTGATTTTCTGCATGTAATGCATCATAGAATACCAGACATTCAAGTTGTACTATAGTGTAAGAGTACCTGATGCTCTCATCACGTTTTAGTGCTTTAAGTTGCATTTCTAACTTTTTATGCTCCGAAAAGACTTTTCAGCCTTAACAGAGTCCAAAAGTGCATTTTGTTGTCAAACACTTAGATTATGTGATTTTCTGCATGTAATGCATCATAGAATACCAGACATTCAAGTTGTACTATAGTGTAAGAGTACCTGATGCTCTCATCACGTTTTAGTGCTTTAAGTTGCATTTCTAACTTTTTATGCTCCGAAAAGACTTTTCAGCCTTAACAGAGTCCAAAAGTGCATTTTGTTTTTAAACACTTAGATTATATGATTTCCTGCATTTAATGCATCGTAGAATACCAGACATTCAAGTTTCATTGTAATATAAGAGTACCTGATGCTCTCATTACGTTTTACTGCTTTAAAGTGCATTTCTAACTTTTTATGCCCCGAAAAGACTTTTCAGACTTAACAGAGTCCAAAAGTGCATTTTGTTGTCAAACACTTAGATTCTTTGATTTTCTGCATGTAATGCATCATAGAATACCAGACATTCAAGTTGTACTATAGTGTAAGAGTACCTGATGCTCTCATCACGTTTTAGTGCTTTAAGTTGCATTTCTAACTTTTTATGCTCCGAAAAGACTTTTCAGCCTTAACAGAGTCCAAAAGTGCATTTTGTTTTTAAACACTTAGATTCTTTGATTTTCTGCATGTAATGCATCATAGAATACCAGACATTCAAGTTGTACTATAGTGTAAGAGTACCTGATGCTCTCATCACGTTTTAGTGCTTTAAGTTGCATTTCTAACTTTTTATGCTCCGAAAAGACTTTTCAGCCTTAACAGAGTCCAAAAGTGCATTTTGTTGTCAAACACTTAGATTCTTTGATTTTCTGCATGTAATGCATCATAGAATACCAGACATTCAAGTTGTACTATAGTGTAAGAGTACCTGATGCTCTCATTACGTTTTACTGCTTTAAAGTGCATTCCTAACTTTTTATGCTCCGAAAAGACTTTTCAGACTTAACAGAGTCCAAAAGTGCATTTTGTTGTCAAACACTTAGATTATGTGATTTTCTGCATGTAATGCATCATAGAATACCAGACATTCAAGTTGTACTATAGTGTAAGAGTACCTGATGCTCTCATCACGTTTTAGTGCTTTAAGTTGCATTTCTAACTTTTTATGCTCCGAAAAGACTTTTCAGCCTTAACAGAGTCCAAAAGTGCATTTTGTTTTTAAACACTTAGATTATATGATTTTCTGCATGTAATGCATCATAGAATACCAGACATTCAAGTTGTACTATAGTGTAAGAGTACCTGATGCTCTCATCACGTTTTAGTGCTTTAAGTTGCATTTCTAACTTTTTATGCTCCGAAAAGACTTTTCAGCCTTAACAGAGTCCAAAAGTGCATTTTGTTGTCAAACACTTAGATTATGTGATTTTCTGCATGTAATGCATCATAGAATACCAGACATTCAAGTTGTACTATAGTGTAAGAGTACCTGATGCTCTCATTACGTTTTACTGCTTTAAAGTGCATTCCTAACTTTTTATGCCCCGAAAAGACTTTTCAGACTTAACAGAGTCCAAAAGTGCATTTTGTTGTCAAACACTTAGATTCTTTGATTTTCTGCATGTAATGCATCATAGAATACCAGACATTCAAGTTGTACTATAGTGTAAGAGTACCTGATGCTCTCATCACGTTTTAGTGCTTTAAGTTGCATTTCTAACTTTTTATGCTCCGAAAAGACTTTTCAGCCTTAACAGAGTCCAAAAGTGCATTTTGTTGTCAAACACTTAGATTATGTGATTTTCTGCATGTAATGCATCATAGAATACCAGACATTCAAGTTGTACTATAGTGTAAGAGTACCTGATGCTCTCATCACGTTTTAGTGCTTTAAGTTGCATTTCTAACTTTTTATGCTCCGAAAAGACTTTTCAGCCTTAACAGAGTCCAAAAGTGCATTTTGTTTTTAAACACTTAGATTATATGATTTCCTGCATTTAATGCATCGTAGAATACCAGACATTCAAGTTTCATTGTAATATAAGAGTACCTGATGCTCTCATTACGTTTTACTGCTTTAAAGTGGATTTCTAACTTTTTATGCCCCGAAAAGACTTTTCAGACTTAACAGAGTCCAAAAGTGCATTTTGTTGTCAAACACTTAGATTCTTTGATTTTCTGCATGTAATGCATCATAGAATACCAGACATTCAAGTTGTACTATAGTGTAAGAGTACCTGATGCTCTCATCACGTTTTAGTGCTTTAAGTTGCATTTCTAACTTTTTATGCTCCGAAAAGACTTTTCAGCCTTAACAGAGTCCAAAAGTGCATTTTGTTTTTAAACACTTAGATTCTTTGATTTTCTGCATGTAATGCATCATAGAATACCAGACATTCAAGTTGTACTATAGTGTAAGAGTACCTGATGCTCTCATCACGTTTTAGTGCTTTAAGTTGCATTTCTAACTTTTTATGCTCCGAAAAGACTTTTCAGCCTTAACAGAGTCCAAAAGTGCATTTTGTTGTCAAACACTTAGATTCTTTGATTTTCTGCATGTAATGCATCATAGAATACCAGACATTCAAGTTGTACTATAGTGTAAGAGTACCTGATGCTCTCATTACGTTTTACTGCTTTAAAGTGCATTCCTAACTTTTTATGCTCCGAAAAGACTTTTCAGACTTAACAGAGTCCAAAAGTGCATTTTGTTGTCAAACACTTAGATTCTTTGATTTTCTGCATGTAATGCATCATAGAATACCAGACATTCAAGTTGTACTATAGTGTAAGAGTACCTGATGCTCTCATCACGTTTTAGTGCTTTAAGTTGCATTTCTAACTTTTTATGCTCCGAAAAGACTTTTCAGCCTTAACAGAGTCCAAAAGTGCATTTTGTTGTCAAACACTTAGATTCTTTGATTTTCTGCATGTAATGCATCATAGAATACCAGACATTCAAGTTGTACTATAGTGTAAGAGTACCTGATGCTCTCATCACGTTTTAGTGCTTTAAGTTGCATTTCTAACTTTTTATGCTCCGAAAAGACTTTTCAGCCTTAACAGAGTCCAAAAGTGCATTTTGTTGTCAAACACTTAGATTATGTGATTTTCTGCATGTAATGCATCATAGAATACCAGACATTCAAGTTGTACTATAGTGTAAGAGTACCTGATGCTCTCATTACGTTTTACTGCTTTAAAGTGCATTCCTAACTTTTTATGCTCCGAAAAGACTTTTCAGCCTTAACAGAGTCCAAAAGTGCATTTTGTTGTCAAACACTTAGATTATGTGATTTTCTGCATGTAATGCATCATAGAATACCAGACATTCAAGTTGTACTATAGTGTAAGAGTACCTGATGCTCTCATTACGTTTTACTGCTTTAAAGTGCATTCCTAACTTTTTATGCTCCGAAAAGACTTTTCAGACTTAACAGAGTCCAAAAGTGCATTTTGTTGTCAAACACTTAGATTCTTTGATTTTCTGCATGTAATGCATCATAGAATACCAGACATTCAAGTTGTACTATAGTGTAAGAGTACCTGATGCTCTCATCACGTTTTAGTGCTTTAAGTTGCATTTCTAACTTTTTATGCTCCGAAAAGACTTTTCAGCCTTAACAGAGTCCAAAAGTGCATTTTGTTGTCAAACACTTAGATTCTTTGATTTTCTGCATGTAATGCATCATAGAATACCAGACATTCAAGTTGTACTATAGTGTAAGAGTACCTGATGCTCTCATCACGTTTTAGTGCTTTAAGTTGCATTTCTAACTTTTTATGCTCCGAAAAGACTTTTCAGCCTTAACAGAGTCCAAAAGTGCATTTTGTTGTCAAACACTTAGATTATGTGATTTTCTGCATGTAATGCATCATAGAATACCAGACATTCAAGTTGTACTATAGTGTAAGAGTACCTGATGCTCTCATTACGTTTTACTGCTTTAAAGTGCATTCCTAACTTTTTATGCTCCGAAAAGACTTTTCAGCCTTAACAGAGTCCAAAAGTGCATTTTGTTGTCAAACACTTAGATTATGTGATTTTCTGCATGTAATGCATCATAGAATACCAGACATTCAAGTTGTACTATAGTGTAAGAGTACCTGATGCTCTCATTACGTTTTACTGCTTTAAAGTGCATTCCTAACTTTTTATGCCCCGAAAAGACTTTTCAGACTTAACAGAGTCCAAAAGTGCATTTTGTTGTCAAACACTTAGATTCTTTGATTTTCTGCATGTAATGCATCATAGAATACCAGACATTCAAGTTGTACTATAGTGTAAGAGTACCTGATGCTCTCATCACGTTTTAGTGCTTTAAGTTGCATTTCTAACTTTTTATGCTCCGAAAAGACTTTTCAGCCTTAACAGAGTCCAAAAGTGCATTTTGTTTTTAAACACTTAGATTATATGATTTCCTGCATTTAATGCATCGTAGAATACCAGACATTCAAGTTTCATTGTAATATAAGAGTACCTGATGCTCTCATTACGTTTTACTGCTTTAAAGTGCATTTCTAACTTTTTATGCCCCGAAAAGACTTTTCAGACTTAACAGAGTCCAAAAGTGCATTTTGTTGTCAAACACTTAGATTCTTTGATTTTCTGCATGTAATGCATCATAGAATACCAGACATTCAAGTTGTACTATAGTGTAAGAGTACCTGATGCTCTCATCACGTTTTAGTGCTTTAAGTTGCATTTCTAACTTTTTATGCTCCGAAAAGACTTTTCAGCCTTAACAGAGTCCAAAAGTGCATTTTGTTTTTAAACACTTAGATTCTTTGATTTTCTGCATGTAATGCATCATAGAATACCAGACATTCAAGTTGTACTATAGTGTAAGAGTACCTGATGCTCTCATCACGTTTTAGTGCTTTAAGTTGCATTTCTAACTTTTTATGCTCCGAAAAGACTTTTCAGCCTTAACAGAGTCCAAAAGTGCATTTTGTTGTCAAACACTTAGATTCTTTGATTTTCTGCATGTAATGCATCATAGAATACCAGACATTCAAGTTGTACTATAGTGTAAGAGTACCTGATGCTCTCATTACGTTTTACTGCTTTAAAGTGCATTCCTAACTTTTTATGCTCCGAAAAGACTTTTCAGACTTAACAGAGTCCAAAAGTGCATTTTGTTGTCAAACACTTAGATTCTTTGATTTTCTGCATGTAATGCATCATAGAATACCAGACATTCAAGTTGTACTATAGTGTAAGAGTACCTGATGCTCTCATCACGTTTTAGTGCTTTAAGTTGCATTTCTAACTTTTTATGCTCCGAAAAGACTTTTCAGCCTTAACAGAGTCCAAAAGTGCATTTTGTTGTCAAACACTTAGATTCTTTGATTTTCTGCATGTAATGCATCATAGAATACCAGACATTCAAGTTGTACTATAGTGTAAGAGTACCTGATGCTCTCATCACGTTTTAGTGCTTTAAGTTGCATTTCTAACTTTTTATGCTCCGAAAAGACTTTTCAGCCTTAACAGAGTCCAAAAGTGCATTTTGTTGTCAAACACTTAGATTATGTGATTTTCTGCATGTAATGCATCATAGAATACCAGACATTCAAGTTGTACTATAGTGTAAGAGTACCTGATGCTCTCATTACGTTTTACTGCTTTAAAGTGCATTCCTAACTTTTTATGCTCCGAAAAGACTTTTCAGCCTTAACAGAGTCCAAAAGTGCATTTTGTTGTCAAACACTTAGATTATGTGATTTTCTGCATGTAATGCATCATAGAATACCAGACATTCAAGTTGTACTATAGTGTAAGAGTACCTGATGCTCTCATTACGTTTTACTGCTTTAAAGTGCATTCCTAACTTTTTATGCCCCGAAAAGACTTTTCAGACTTAACAGAGTCCAAAAGTGCATTTTGTTGTCAAACACTTAGATTCTTTGATTTTCTGCATGTAATGCATCATAGAATACCAGACATTCAAGTTGTACTATAGTGTAAGAGTACCTGATGCTCTCATCACGTTTTAGTGCTTTAAGTTGCATTTCTAACTTTTTATGCTCCGAAAAGACTTTTCAGCCTTAACAGAGTCCAAAAGTGCATTTTGTTTTTAAACACTTAGATTATATGATTTCCTGCATTTAATGCATCGTAGAATACCAGACATTCAAGTTTCATTGTAATATAAGAGTACCTGATGCTCTCATTACGTTTTACTGCTTTAAAGTGCATTTCTAACTTTTTATGCCCCGAAAAGACTTTTCAGACTTAACAGAGTCCAAAAGTGCATTTTGTTGTCAAACACTTAGATTCTTTGATTTTCTGCATGTAATTCATCATAGAATACCAGACATTCAAGTTGTACTATAGTGTAAGAGTACCTGATGCTCTCATCACGTTTTAGTGCTTTAAGTTGCATTTCTAACTTTTTATGCTCCGAAAAGACTTTTCAGCCTTAACAGAGTCCAAAAGTGCATTTTGTTGTCAAACACTTAGATTCTTTGATTTTCTGCATGTAATGCATCATAGAATACCAGACATTCAAGTTGTACTATAGTGTAAGAGTACCTGATGCTCTCATTACGTTTTACTGCTTTAAAGTGCATTCCTAACTTTTTATGCTCCGAAAAGACTTTTCAGACTTAACAGAGTCCAAAAGTGCATTTTTGTTGTCAAACACTTAGATTCTTTGATTTTCTGCATGTAATGCATCATAGAATACCAGACATTCAAGTTGTACTATAGTGTAAGAGTACCTGATGCTCTCATCACGTTTTAGTGCTTTAAGTTGCATTTCTAACTTTTTATGCTCCGAAAAGACTTTTCAGCCTTAACAGAGTCCAAAAGTGCATTTTGTTGTCAAACACTTAGATTATGTGATTTTCTGCATGTAATGCATCATAGAATACCAGACATTCAAGTTGTACTATAGTGTAAGAGTACCTGATGCTCTCATTACGTTTTTACTGCTTTAAAGTGCATTCCTAACTTTTTATGCTCCGAAAAGACTTTTCAGCCTTAACAGAGTCCAAAAGTGCATTTTGTTGTCAAACACTTAGATTATGTGATTTTCTGCATGTAATGCATCATAGAATACCAGACATTCAAGTTGTACTATAGTGTAAGAGTACCTGATGCTCTCATTACGTTTTACTGCTTTAAAGTGCATTCCTAACTTTTTATGCCCC
>NC_136600.1:2844734-2972234 GCF_910589615.1 Taurulus bubalis
TTCCTGCATTTAATGCATCATAGAACACCAGACTTTCATGTTGTACTACATTGTAAGGGTACCTGATGCTCTAATCACGTTTTACGGCTTTAAGTTGCATTTCCAACTTTTATGCTCCGAAAAGACGTTTCAGCCTCAACAGAGTCCAAAAGTGCATTTTGTTGTCAAACACTTAGATTCTTTGATTTCCTGCATTTAATGCATCATAGAACACCAGACTTTCATGTTGTACTACATTGTAAGAGTACCTGATGCTCTCATCACGTTTTACGGCTTTAAGTTGCATTTCCAACTTTTATGCTCCGAAAAGACGTTTCAGACTCAAAGGGGTCCAAAAGTGAATTTTGTTGTCGAACACTTAGATTCTATGATTTCCTGCGATTAATACATCATAGAATACCCAGACATTCATGTTTCTTTATAATATAAGAGTACCTGATGCTCTCATCACGTTTTACGGCTTTAAGTTGCATTTCCAACTTTTATGCTCCGAAAAGACGTTTCAGCCTCAACAGAGTCCAAAAGTGCATTTTGTTGTCAAACACTTAGATTCTTTGATTTCCTGCATTTAATTCATCATAGAACACCAGACTTTCATGTTGTACTACATTGTAAGAGTACCTGATGCTCTCATCACGTTTTACGGCTTTAAGTTGCATTTCCAACTTTTATGGTCCGAAAAGACGTTTCAGACTCAAAGGGGTCCAAAAGTGAATTTTGTTGTCGAACACTTAGATTCTATGATTTCCTGCAATTAATACATCATAGAATACCCAGACATTCATGTTTCTTTATAATATAAGAGTACCTGATGCTCTCATCACGTTTTACTGCTTTAAGTTGCATTTCCAACTTTTATGCTCCGAAAAGACGTTTCAGCCTCAACAAGAGTCCAAAAGTGCATTTTGTTGTCAAACACTTAGATTCTTTGATTTCCTGCATTTAATGCATCATAGAACACCAGACTTTCATGTTGTACTACATTGTAAGAGTACCTGATGCTCTCATCACGTTTTACGGCTTTAAGTTGCATTTCCAACTTTTATGCTCCGAAAAGACGTTTCAGCCTCAACAGAGTCTAAAAGTGCATTTTGTTGTCAAACACTTAGATTCTTTGATTTCCTGCATTTAATGCATCATAGAACACCAGACTTTCATGTTGTACTACATTGTAAGGGTACCTGATGCTCTCATCACGTTTTACGGCTTTAAGTTGCATTTCCAACTTTTATGCTCCGAAAAGACGTTTCAGCCTCAACAGAGTCCAAAAGTGCATTTTGTTGTCAAACACTTAGATTCTTTGATTTCCTGCATTTAATGCATCATAGAACACCAGACTTTCATGTTGTACTACATTGTAAGAGTACCTGATGCTCTCATCACGTTTTACGGCTTTAAGTTGCATTTCCAACTTTTATGCTCCGAAAAGACGTTTCAGACTCAAAGGGGTCCAAAAGTGAATTTTGTTGTCGAACACTTAGATTCTATGATTTCCTGCAATTAATACATCATAGAATACCCAGACATTCATGTTTCTTTATAATATAAGAGTACCTGATGCTCTCATCACGTTTTACGGCTTTAAGTTGCATTTCCAACTTTTATGCTCCGAAAAGACGTTTCAGACTCAAAGGGGTCCAAAAGTGAATTTTGTTGTCGAACACTTAGATTCTATGATTTCCTGCAATTAATACATCATAGAATACCCAGACATTCATGTTTCTTTATAATATAAGAGTACCTGATGCTCTCATCACGTTTTACGGCTTTAAGTTGCATTTCCAACTTTTATGCTCCGAAAAGACGTTTCAGCCTCAACACAGTCCAAAAGTGCATTTTGTTGTCAAACACTTAGATTCTTTGATTTCCTGCATTTAATGCATCATAGAACACCAGACTTTCATGTTGTACTACATTGTAAGAGTACCTGATGCTCTCATCACGTTTTACGGCTTTAAGTTGCATTTCCAACTTTTATGCTCCGAAAAGACGTTTCAGCCTCAACACAGTCCAAAAGTGCATTTTGTTGTCAAACACTTAGATTCTTTGATTTCCTGCATTTAATGCATCATAGAACACCAGACTTTCATGTTGTACTACATTGTAAGAGTACCTGATGCTCTCATCACGTTTTACGGCTTTAAGTTGCATTTCCAACTTTTATGCTCCGAAAAGACGTTTCAGACTCAAAGGGGTCCAAAAGTGAATTTTGTTGTCGAACACTTAGATTCTATGATTTCCTGCAATTAATACATCATAGAATACCCAGACATTCATGTTTCTTTATAATATAAGAGTACCTGATGCTCTCATCACGTTTTACGGCTTTAAGTTGCATTTCCAACTTTTATGCTCCGAAAAGACGTTTCAGACTCAAAGGGGTCCAAAAGTGAATTTTGTTGTCGAACACTTAGATTCTATGATTTCCTGCAATTAATACATCATAGAATACCCAGACATTCATGTTTCTTTATAATATAAGAGTACCTGATGCTCTCATCACGTTTTACGGCTTTAAGTTGCATTTCCAACTTTTATGCTCCGAAAAGACGTTTCAGCCTCAACAGAGTCCAAAAGTGCATTTTGTTGTCAAACACTTAGATTCTTTGATTTCCTGCATTTAATGCATCATAGAACACCAGACTTTCATGTTGTACTACATTGTAAGAGTACCTGATGCTCTCATCACGTTTTACGGCTTTAAGTTGCATTTCCAACTTTTATGCTCCGAAAAGACGTTTCAGCCTCAACAGAGTCCAAAAGTGCATTTTGTTGTCAAACACTTAGATTCTTTGATTTCCTGCATTTAATGCATCATAGAACACCAGACTTTCATGTTGTACTACATTGTAAGAGTACCTGATGCTCTCATCACGTTTTACGGCTTTAAGTTGCATTTCCAACTTTTATGCTCCGAAAAGACGTTTCAGACTCAAAGGGGTCCAAAAGTGAATTTTGTTGTCGAACACTTAGATTCTATGATTTCCTGCAATTAATACATCATAGAATACCCAGACATTCATGTTTCTTTATAATATAAGAGTACCTGATGCTCTCATCACGTTTTACGGCTTTAAGTTGCATTTCCAACTTTTATGCTCCGAAAAGACGTTTCCAAAAGTGCATTTTGTTGTCAAACACTTAGATTCTTTGATTTCCTGCATTTAATGCATCATAGAACACCAGACTTTCATGTTGTACTACATTGTAAGGGTACCTGATGCTCTAATCACGTTTTACGGCTTTAAGTTGCATTTCCAACTTTTATGCTCCGAAAAGACGTTTCAGCCTCAACAGAGTCCAAAAGTGCATTTTGTTGTCAAACACTTAGATTCTTTGATTTCCTGCATTTAATGCATCATAGAACACCAGACTTTCATGTTGTACTACATTGTAAGAGTACCTGATGCTCTCATCACGTTTTACGGCTTTAAGTTGCATTTCCAACTTTTATGCTCCGAAAAGACGTTTCAGACTCAAAGGGGTCCAAAAGTGAATTTTGTTGTCGAACACTTAGATTCTATGATTTCCTGCGATTAATACATCATAGAATACCCAGACATTCATGTTTCTTTATAATATAAGAGTACCTGATGCTCTCATCACGTTTTACGGCTTTAAGTTGCATTTCCAACTTTTATGCTCCGAAAAGACGTTTCAGCCTCAACAGAGTCCAAAAGTGCATTTTGTTGTCAAACACTTAGATTCTTTGATTTCCTGCATTTAATTCATCATAGAACACCAGACTTTCATGTTGTACTACATTGTAAGAGTACCTGATGCTCTCATCACGTTTTACGGCTTTAAGTTGCATTTCCAACTTTTATGCTCCGAAAAGACGTTTCAGACTCAAAGGGGTCCAAAAGTGAATTTTGTTGTCGAACACTTAGATTCTATGATTTCCTGCAATTAATACATCATAGAATACCCAGACATTCATGTTTCTTTATAATATAAGAGTACCTGATGCTCTCATCACGTTTTACTGCTTTAAGTTGCATTTCCAACTTTTATGCTCCGAAAAGACGTTTCAGCCTCAACAAGAGTCCAAAAGTGCATTTTGTTGTCAAACACTTAGATTCTTTGATTTCCTGCATTTAATGCATCATAGAACACCAGACTTTCATGTTGTACTACATTGTAAGAGTACCTGATGCTCTCATCACGTTTTACGGCTTTAAGTTGCATTTCCAACTTTTATGCTCCGAAAAGACGTTTCAGCCTCAACAGAGTCTAAAAGTGCATTTTGTTGTCAAACACTTAGATTCTTTGATTTCCTGCATTTAATGCATCATAGAACACCAGACTTTCATGTTGTACTACATTGTAAGAGTACCTGATGCTCTCATCACGTTTTACGGCTTTAAGTTGCATTTCCAACTTTTATGCTCCGAAAAGACGTTTCAGCCTCAACAGAGTCTAAAAGTGCATTTTGTTGTCAAACACTTAGATTCTTTGATTTCCTGCATTTAATGCATCATAGAACACCAGACTTTCATGTTGTACTACATTGTAAGAGTACCTGATGCTCTCATCACGTTTTACGGCTTTAAGTTGCATTTCCAACTTTTATGCTCCGAAAAGACGTTTCAGACTCAAAGGGGTCCAAAAGTGAATTTTGTTGTCGAACACTTAGATTCTATGATTTCCTGCGATTAATACATCATAGAATACCCAGACATTCATGTTTCTTTATAATATAAGAGTACCTGATGCTCTCATCACGTTTTACGGCTTTAAGTTGCATTTCCAACTTTTATGCTCCGAAAAGACGTTTCAGCCTCAACAGAGTCCAAAAGTGCATTTTGTTGTCAAACACTTAGATTCTTTGATTTCCTGCATTAAATGCATCATAGAACACCAGACTTTCATGTTGTACTACATTGTAAGGGTGCCTGATGCTCTCATCACGCTTTACGGCTTTAAGTTGCATTTCCAACTTTTATGGTCCGAAAAGACGTTTCAGACTCAAAGCGGTCCAAAAGTGAATTTTGTTGTCGAACACTTAGATTCTATGATTTCCTGCAATTAATACATCATAGAATACCCAGACATTCATGTTTCTTTATAATATAAGAGTACCTGATGCTCTCATCACGTTTTACGGCTTTAAGTTGCATTTCCAACTTTTATGCTCCGAAAAGACGTTTCAGCCTCAACAGAGTCCAAAAGTGCATATTGTTGTCAAACACTTAGATTCTTTGATTTCCTGCATTTAATTCATCATAGAACACCAGACTTTCATGTTGTACTACATTGTAAGAGTACCTGATGCTCTCATCACGTTTTACGGCTTCAAGTTGCATTTCCAACTTTTATGGTCCGAAAAGACGTTTCAGACTCAAAGGGGTCCAAAAGTGAATTTTGTTGTCGAACACTGAGATTCTATGATTTCCTGCAATTAATACATCATAGAATACCCAGACATTCATGTTTCTTTATAATATAAGAGTACCTGATGCTCTCATCACGTTTTACTGCTTTAAGTTGCATTTCCAACTTTTATGCTCCGAAAAGACGTTTCAGCCTCAACAGAGTCCAAAAGTGCATTTTGTTGTCAAACACTTGGATTCTTTGATTTCCTGCATTTAATGCATCATAGAACACCAGACTTTCATGTTGTACTACATTGTAAGGGTACCTGATGCTCTCATCACGTTTTACGGCTTTAAGTTGCATTTCCAACTTTTATGCTCCGAAAAGACGTTTCAGCCTCAACAGAGTCCAAAAGTGCATTTTGTTGTCAAACACTTAGATTCTTTGATTTCCTGCATTTAATGCATCATAGAACACCAGACTTTCATGTTGTACTACATTGTAAGAGTACCTGATGCTCACATCACGTTTTACGGCTTTAAGTTGCATTTCCAACTTTTATGCTCCGAAAAGACGTTTCAGCCTCAAAAGAGTCCAAAAGTGCATTTGGTTGTCGAACACTTAGATTCTATGATTTCCTGCATTTAATACATCATAGAATACCCAGACATTCATGTTTCTTTATAATATAAGAGTACCTGATGCTCTCATCACGTTTTACGGCTTTAAGTTGCATTTCCAACTTTTATGCTCCGAAAAGACGTTTCAGCCTCAACAGAGTCCAAAAGTGCATTTTGTTGTCAAACACTTAGATTCTTTGATTTCCTGCATTTAATGCATCATAGAACACCAGACTTTCATGTTGTACTACATTGTAAGAGTACCTGATGCTCTCATCACGTTTTACGGCTTTAAGTTGCATTTCCAACTTTTATGCTCCGAAAAGACGTTTCAGCCTCAACAGAGTCCAAAAGTGCATTTTGTTGTCAAACACTTAGATTCTTTGATTTCCTGCATTTAATGCATCATAGAACACCAGACTTTCATGTTGTACTACATTGTAAGAGTACCTGATGCTCACATCACGTTTTACGGCTTTAAGTTGCATTTCCAACTTTTATGCTCCGAAAAGACGTTTCAGACTCAAAGGGGTCCAAAAGTGAATTTTGTTGTCGAACACTTAGATTCTATGATTTCCTGCAATTAATACATCATAGAATACCCAGACATTCATGTTTCTTTATAATATAAGAGTACCTGATGCTCTCATCACGTTTTACGGCTTTAAGTTGCATTTCCAACTTTTATGCTCCGAAAAGACGTTTCAGCCTCAACAGAGTCCAAAAGTGCATTTTGTTGTCAAACACTTAGATTCTTTGATTTCCTGCATTTAATGCATCATAGAACACCAGACTTTCATGTTGTACTACATTGTAAGAGTACCTGATGCTCTCATCACGTTTTACGGCTTTAAGTTGCATTTCCAACTTTTATGCTCCGAAAAGACGTTTCAGACTCAAAGGGGTCCAAAAGTGAATTTTGTTGTCGAACACTTAGATTCTATGATTTCCTGCAATTAATACATCATAGAATACCCAGACATTCATGTTTCTTTATAATATAAGAGTACCTGATGCTCTCATCACGTTTTACGGCTTTAAGTTGCATTTCCAACTTTTATGCTCCGAAAAGACGTTTCAGCCTCAACAGAGTCCAAAAGTGCATTTTGTTGTCAAACACTTAGATTCTTTGATTTCCTGCATTTAATTCATCATAGAACACCAGACTTTCATGTTGTACTACATTGTAAGAGTACCTGATGCTCTCATCACGTTTTACGGCTTTAAGTTGCATTTCCAACTTTTATGGTCCGAAAAGACGTTTCAGACTCAAAGGGGTCCAAAAGTGAATTTTGTTGTCGAACACTTAGATTCTATGATTTCCTGCAATTAATACATCATAGAATACCCAGACATTCATGTTTCTTTATAATATAAGAGTACCTGATGCTCTCATCACGTTTTACGGCTTTAAGTTGCATTTCCAACTTTTATGCTCCGAAAAGACGTTTCAGACTCAAAGGGGTCCAAAAGTGAATTTTGTTGTCGAACACTGAGATTCTATGATTTCCTGCAATTAATACATCATAGAATACCCAGACATTCATGTTTCTTTATAATATAAGAGTACCTGATGCTCTCATCACGTTTTACGGCTTTAAGTTGCATTTCCAACTTTTATGCTCCGAAAAGACGTTTCAGCCTCAAAAGAGTCCAAAAGTGCATTTTGTTGTCGAACACTTAGATTCTATGATTTCCTGCATTTAATACATCATAGAATACCCAGACATTCATGTTTCTTTATAATATAAGAGTACCTGATGCTCTCATCACGTTTTACGGCTTTAAGTTGCATTTCCAACTTTTATGGTCCGTAAAGACGTTTCAGACTCAAAGGGGTCCAAAAGTGAATTTTGTTGTCGAACACTTAGATTCTATGATTTCCTGCAATTAATACATCATAGAATACCCAGACATTCATGTTTCTTTATAATATAAGAGTACCTGATGCTCTCATCACGTTTTACGGCTTTAAGTTGCATTTCCAACTTTTATGGTCCGAAAAGACGTTTCAGACTCAAAGGGGTCCAAAAGTGAATTTTGTTGTCGAACACTTAGATTCTATGATTTCCTGCATTTAATACATCATAGAATACCAGACATTCATGTTTCTTTATAATATAAGAGTACCTGATGCTCTCATCACGTTTTACGGCTTTAAGTTGCATTTCCAACTTTTATGCTCCGAAAAGACGTTTCAGCCTCAACAGAGTCCAAAAGTGCATTTTGTTGTCAAACACTTAGATTCTTTGATTTCCTGCATTTAATGCATCATAGAACACCAGACTTTCATGTTGTACTACATTGTAAGAGTACCTGATGCTCTCATCACGTTTTACGGCTTTAAGTTGCATTTCCAACTTTTATGCTCCGAAAAGACGTTTCAGACTCAAAGGGGTCCAAAAGTGAATTTTGTTGTCGAACACTTAGATTCTATGATTTCCTGCAATTAATACATCATAGAATACCCAGACATTCATGTTTCTTTATAATATAAGAGTACCTGATGCTCTCATCACGTTTTACGGCTTTAAGTTGCATTTCCAACTTTTATGCTCCGAAAAGACGTTTCAGCCTCAACAGAGTCCAAAAGTTCATTTTGTTGTCAAACACTTAGATTCTTTGATTTCCTGCATTAAATGCATCATACAACACCAGACTTTCATGTTGTACTACATTGTAAGGGTACCTGATGCTCTCATCACGCTTTACGGCTTTAAGTTGCATTTCCAACTTTTATGCTCCGAAAAGACGTTTCAGCCTCAACAGAGTCCAAAAGTGCATTTTGTTGTCAAACACTTAGATTCTTTGATTTCCTGCATTTAATTCATCATAGAACACCAGACTTTCATGTTGTACTACATTGTAAGAGTACCTGATGCTCTCATCACGTTTTACGGCTTTAAGTTCTAAGTTCTAACTTTTTATGCTCCGAAAAGACTTTTCAGCCTTAACAGAGTCCAAAAGTGCATTTTGTTTTTAAACACTTAGATTATATGATTTCCTGCATTTAATGCATCATAGAATACCAGACATTCAAGTTGTACTATAGTGTAAGAGTACCTGATGCTCTCATCACGTTTTAGTGCTTTAAGTTGCATTTCTAACTTTTTATGCTCCGAAAAGACTTTTCAGCCTTAACAGAGTCCAAAAGTGCATTTTGTTGTCAAACACTTAGATTCTTTGATTTTCTGCATGTAATGCATCATAGAATACCAGACATTCAAGTTGTACTATAGTGTAAGAGTACCTGATGCTCTCATCACGTTTTAGTGCTTTAAGTTGCATTTCTAACTTTTTATGCTCCGAAAAGACTTTTCAGACTTAACAGAGTCCAAAAGTGCATTTTGTTGTCAAACACTTAGATTATATGATTTCCTGCATTTAATGCATCATAGAATACCATACATTCAAGTTTCATTGTAATATAAGAGTACCTGATGCTCTCATCACGTTTTAGTGCTTTAAGTTGCATTTCTAACTTTTTATGCTCCGAAAAGACTTTTCAGCCTTAACAGAGTCCAAAAGTGCATTTTGTTGTCAAACACTTAGATTATGTGATTTTCTGCATGTAATGCATCATAGAATACCAGACATTCAAGTTGTACTATAGTGTAAGAGTACCTGATGCTCTCATCACGTTTTAGTGCTTTAAGTTGCATTTCTAACTTTTTATGCTCCGAAAAGACTTTTCAGACTTGACAGTCCAAAAGTGCATTTTGTTGTCAAACACTTAGATTCTTTGATTTTCTGCAAGTAATGCATCATAGAATACCAGACATTCAAGTTGTACTATAGTGTAAGAGTACCTGATGCTCTCATCACGTTTTAGTGCTTTAAGTTGCATTTCTAACTTTTTATGCTCCGAAAAGACTTTTCAGCCTTAACAGAGTCCAAAAGTGCATTTTGTTTTTAAACACTTAGATTATATGATCTTCTGCATGTAATGCATCATAGAATACCAGACATTCAAGTTGTACTATAGTGTAAGAGTACCTGATGCTCTCATAACGTTTTAGTGCTTTAAGTTGCATTTCTAACTTTTTATGCTCCGAAAAGACTTTTCAGACTTAACAGAGTCCAAAAGTGCATTTTGTTGTCAAACACTTAGATTATATGATTTCCTGCATTTAATGCATCATAGAATACCAGACATTCAAGTTTCATTGTAATATAAGAGTACCTGATGCTCTCATCACGTTTTACTGCTTTAAAGTGCATTTCTAACTTTTTATGCCCCGAAAAGACTTTTCAGACTTAACAGAGTCCAAAAGTGCATTTTGTTGTCAAACACTTAGATTCTTTGATTTCCTGCATTTAATGCATCATAGAATACCAGACATTCAAGTTGTACTATAGTGTAAGAGTACCTGATGCTCTCATCACGTTTTAGACCTTTAAGTTGCATTTCTAACTTTTTATGCTCCGAAAAGACTTTTCAGACTTGACAGTCCAAAAGTGCATTTTGTTGTCAAACACTTAGATTCTATGATTTCCTACATGTAATGCATCATAGAATACCAGACATTCAAGTTTCATTGTAATATAAGAGTACCTGATGCTCTCATTACGTGTTACTGCTTTAAAGTGCATTTCTAACTTTTAATGCCCCGAAAAGACTTTTCAGACTTAACAGAGTCCAAAAGTGCATTTTGTTGTCAAACACTTAGATTCTTTGATTTTCTGCATGTAATGCATCATAGAATACCAGACATTCAAGTTGTACTATAGTGTAAGAGTACCTGATGCTCTCATCACGTTTTAGTGCTTTAAGTTGCATTTCTAACTTTTTATGCTCCGAAAAGACTTTTCAGACTTAACAGAGTCCAAAAGTGCATTTTGTTGTCAAACACTTAGATTATATGATTTCCTGCATTTAATGCATCATAGAATACCAGACATTCAAGTTTCATTGTAATATAAGAGTACCTGATGCTCTCATCACGTTTTAGTGCTTTAAGTTGCATTTCTAACTTTTTATGCTCCGAAAAGACTTTTCAGCCTCAACAGAGTCCAAAAGTGCATTTTGTTGTCAAACACTTAGATTCTTTGATTTCCTGCATTTAATGCATCATAGAACACCAGACTTTCATGTTGTACTACATTGTAAGAGTACCTGATGCTTTCATCACGTTTTACGGCTTTAAGTTGCATTTCCAACTTTTATGCTCCGAAAAGACGTTTCAGCCTCAACAGAGTCCAAAAGTGCATTTTGTTGTCAAACACTTAGATTCTTTGATTTTCTGCATGTAATGCATCATAGAATACCAGACATTCAAGTTGTACTATAGTATAAGAGTACCTGATGCTCTCATCACATTTTAGTGCTTTAAGTTGCATTTCTAACTTTTTATGCTCCGAAAAGACTTTTCAGACTTAAGAGAGTCCAAAAGTGCATTTTGTTGTCAAACACTTAGATTATATGATTTCCTGCATTGAATGCATCATAGAATACCAGACATTCAAGTTGTACTATAGTGTAAGAGTACCTGATGCTCTCATCACGTTTTAGACCTTTAAGTTGCATTTCTAACTTTTTATGCTCCGAAAAGACTTTTCAGACTTAACAGAGTCCAAAAGTGCATTTTGTTGTCAAACACTTAGATTCTATGATTTCCTACATGTAATGCATCATAGAATACCAGACATTCAAGTTTCATTGTAATATAAGAGTACCTGATGCTCTCATTACGTGTTACTGCTTTAAAGTGAATTTCTAACTTTTTATGCCCCGAAAAGACTTTTCAGACTTAACAGAGTCCAAAAGTGCATTTTGTTGTCAAACACTTAGATTCTTTGATTTTCTGCATGTAATGCATCATAGAATACCAGACATTCAAGTTGTACTATAGTGTAAGAGTACCTGATGCTCTCATCACGTTTTAGTGCTTTAAGTTGCATTTCTAACTTTTTATGCTCCGAAAAGACTTTTCAGCCTCAACAGAGTCCAAAATGCATTTTGTTTTTAAACACTTAGATTATATGATTTCCTGGATGTAATGCATCATAGAATACCAGACATTCAAGTTGTACTATAGTGTAAGAGTACCTGATACTCTCATCACGTTTTAGTGCTTTAAGTTGCATTTCTAACTTTTTATGCTCCGAAAAGACTTTTCAGCCTTAACAGAGTCCAAAAGTGCATTTTGTTGTCAAACACTTAGATTCTTTGATTTCCTGCATTTAATGCATCATAGAATACCAGACATTCAAGTTGTACTATAGTGTAAGAGTACCTGATGCTCTCATCACGTTTTAGACCTTTAAGTTGCATTTCTAACTTTTTATGCTCCGAAAAGACTTTTCAGACTTAACAGAGTCCAAAAGTGCATTTTGTTGTCAAACACTTAGATTCTATGATTTCCTACATGTAATGCATCATAGAATACCAGACATTCAAGTTTCATTGTAATATAAGAGTACCTGATGCTCTCATTACGTGTTACTGCTTTAAAGTGCATTTCTAACTTTTAATGCCCCGAAAAGACTTTTCAGACTTAACAGAGTCCAAAAGTGCATTTTGTTGTCAAACACTTAGATTCTTTGATTTTCTGCATGTAATGCATCATAGAATACCAGACATTCAAGTTGTACTATAGTGTAAGAGTACCTGATGCTCTCATCACGTTTTAGTGCTTTAAGTTGCATTTCTAACTTTTTATGCTCCGAAAAGACTTTTCAGCCTCAACAAAGTCCAAAAGTGCATTTTGTTTTTAAACACTTAGATTATATGATTTCCTGGATGTAATGCATCATAGAATACCAGACATTCAAGTTGTACTATAGTGTAAGAGTACCTGATACTCTCATCACGTTTTAGTGCTTTAAGTTGCATTTCTAACTTTTTATGCTCCGAAAAGACTTTTCAGCCTTAACAGAGTCCAAAAGTGCATTTTGTTTTTAAACACTTAGATTATATGATTTTCTGCATGTAATGCATCATAGAATACCAGACATTCAAGTTTCATTGTAATATAAGAGTACCTGATGCTCTCATCACGTTTTAGTGCTTTAAGTTGCATTTCTAACTTTTTATGCTCCGAAAAGACTTTTCAGCCTTAACAGAGTCCAAAAGTGCATTTTGTTGTCAAACACTTAGATTCTTTGATTTTCTGCATGTAATGCATCATAGAATACCAGACATTCAAGTTGTACTATAGTGTAAGAGTACCTGATGCTCTCATCACGTTTTAGACCTTTAAGTTGCATTTCTAACTTTTTATGCTCCGAAAAGACTTTTCAGACTTAACAGTCCAAAAGTGCATTTTGTTGTCAAACACTTAGATTCTATGATTTCCTACATGTAATGCATCATAGAATACCAGACATTCAAGTTTCATTGTAATATAAGAGTACCTGATGCTCTCATTACGTGTTACTGCTTTAAAGTGCATTTCTAACTTTTAATGCCCCGAAAAGACTTTTCAGACTTAACAGAGTCCAAAAGTGCATTTTGTTGTCAAACACTTAGATTATATGATTTCCTGCATTTAATGCATCATAGAATACCAGACATTCAAGTTTCATTGTAATATAAGAGTACCTGATGCTCTCATCACGTTTTACTGCTTTAAAGTGCATTTCTAACTTTTTATGCCCCGAAAAGACTTTTCAGACTTAACAGAGTCCAAAAGTGCATTTTGTTGTCAAACACTTAGATTCTTTGATTTCCTGCATTTAATGCATCATAGAATACCAGACATTCAAGTTGTACTATAGTGTAAGAGTACCTGATGCTCTCATCACGTTTTAGACCTTTAAGTTGCATTTCTAACTTTTTATGCTCCGAAAAGACTTTTCAGACTTAACAGAGTCCAAAAGTGCATTTTGTTGTCAAACACTTAGATTCTATGATTTCCTACATGTAATGCATCATAGAATACCAGACATTCAAGTTTCATTGTAATATAAGAGTACCTGATGCTCTCATTACGTGTTACTGCTTTAAAGTGCATTTCTAACTTTTAATGCCCCGAAAAGACTTTTCAGACTTAACAGAGTCCAAAAGTGCATTTTGTTGTCAAACACTTAGATTCTTTGATTTTCTGCATGTAATGCATCATAGAATACCAGACATTCAAGTTGTACTATAGTGTAAGAGTACCTGATGCTCTCATCACATTTTAGTGCTTTAAGTTGCATTTCTAACTTTTTATGCTCCGAAAAGACTTTTCAGCCTTAACAGAGTCCAAAAGTGCATTTTGTTTTTAAACACTTAGATTATGTGATTTTCTGCATGTAATGCATCATAGAATACCACACATTCAAGTTGTACTATAGTGTAAGAGTACCTGATGCTCTCATAACGTTTTAGTGCTTTAAGTTGCATTTCTAACTTTTTGTGCTCCGAAAAGACTTTTCAGACTTAACAGAGTCCAAAAGTGCATTTTGTTGTCAAACACTTAGATTATATGATTTCCTGCATTTAATGCATCATAGAATACCAGACATTCAAGTTTCATTGTAATATAAGAGTACCTGATGCTCTCATCACGTTTTACTGGTTTAAAGTGCATTTCTAACTTTTTATGCCCTGAAAAGACGTTTCAGCCTCAACAGAGTCCAAAAGTGCATTTTGTTGTCAAACACTTAGATTATGTGATTTTCTGCATGTAATGCATCATAGAATACCAGACATTCAAGTTGTACTATAGTGTAAGAGTACCTGATGCTCTCATCACGTTTTAGACCTTTAAGTTGCATTTCTAACTTTTTATGCTCCGAAAAGACTTTTCAGACTTAACAGAGTCCAAAAGTGCATTTTGTTGTCAAACACTTAGATCCTATGATTTCCTACATGTAATGCATCATAGAATACCAGACATTCAAGTTTCATTGTAATATAAGAGTACCTGATGCTCTCATTACGTTTTACTGCTTTAAAGTGCATTTCCAACTTTTATGCTCCGAAAAGACGTTTCAGCCTCAACAGAGTCAAAAGTGCATTTTGTTGTCAAACACTTAGATTATATGATTTCCTGCATGCAATGCATCATAGAATACCAGACATTCAAGTTGTACTATAGTGTAAGAGTACCTGATGCTCTCATCACGTTTTAGTGCTTTAAGTTGCATTTCTAACTTTTTATGCTCCGAAAAGACTTTTCAGACTTAACAGAGTCCAAAAGTGCATTTTGTTTTTAAACACTTAGATTATATGATTTTCAGCATGTAATGCATCATAGAATACCAGACATTCAAGTTGTACTATAGTGTAAGAGTACCTGATGCTCTCATCACGTTTTAGTGCTTTAATTTGCATTTCTAACTTTTTATGCTCCGAAAAGACTTTTCAGACTTAACAGAGTCCAAAAGTGCATTTTGTTGTCAAACACTTAGATTATATTATTTCCTGCATTTAATGCATCATAGAATACCAGACATTCAAGTTTCATTGTAATATAAGAGTACCTGATGCTCTCATCACGTTTTAGTGCTTTAAGTTGCATTTCTAACTTTTTATGCTCCGAAAAGACTTTTCAGCCTCAACAGAGTCTAAAAGTGCATTTTGTTGTCAAACACTTAGATTCTTTGATTTTCTGCATGTAATGCATCATAGAATACCAGACATTCAAGTTGTACTATAGTGTAAGAGTACCTGATGCTCTCATCACGTTTTAGTGCTTTAAGTTGCATTTCTAACTTTTTATGCTCCGAAAAGACTTTTCAGCCTTAACAGAGTCCAAAAGTGCATTTTGTTGTCAAACACTTAGATTATGTGATTTTCTGCATGTAATGCATCATAGAATACCAGACATTCAAGTGTCATTGTAATATAAGAGTACCTGATGCTCTCATTACGTTTTACTGCTTTAAAGTGCATTTCCAACTTTTATGCTCCGAAAAGACGTTTCAGCCTCAACAGAGTCCAAAAGTGCATTTTGTTGTCAAACACTTAGATTATGTGATTTTCTGCATGTAATGCATCATAGAATACCAGACATTCAAGTTGTACTATAGTGTAAGAGTACCTGATGCTCTCATCACGTTTTAGACCTTTAAGTTGCATTTCTAACTTTTTATGCTCCGAAAAGACTTTTCAGCCTTAACAGAGTCCAAAAGTGCATTTTGTTTTTAAACACTTAGATTATATGATTTTCTGCATGTAATGCATCATAGAATACCAGACATTCAAGTTGTACTATAGTGTAAGAGTACCTGATGCTCTCATCACGTTTTAGTGCTTTAAGTTGCATTTCTAACTTTTTATGCTCCGAAAAGACTTTTCAGACTTAACAGAGTCCAAAAGTGCATTTTGTTGTCAAACACTTAGATCCTATGATTTCCTACATGTAATGCATCATAGAATACCAGACATTCAAGTTTCATTGTAATATAAGAGTACCTGATGCTCTCATTACGTTTTACTGCTTTAAAGTGCATTTCTAACTTTTTATGCCCCGAAAAGACTTTTCAGACTTAACAGAGTCCAAAAGTGCATTTTGTTGTCAAACACTTAGATTCTTTGATTTTCTGCATGTAATGCATCATAGAATACCAGACATTCAAGTTGTACTATATTGTAAGAGTACCTGATGCTCTCATCACGTTTTAGTGCTTTAAGTTGCATTTCTAACTTTTTATGCTCCGAAAAGACTTTTCAGCCTTAACAGAGTCCAAAAGTGCATTTTGTTGTCAAACACTTAGATTATGTGATTTTCTGCATGTAATGCATCATAGAATACCAGACATTCAAGTGTCATTGTAATATAAGAGTACCTGATGCTCTCATCACGTTTTAGTGCTTTAAGTTGCATTTCTAACTTTTTATGCTCCGAAAAGACTTTTCAGCCTCAACAGAGTCCAAAAGTGCATTTTGTTTTTAAACACTTAGATTATATGATTTCCTGGATGTAATGCATCATAGAATACCAGACATTCAAGTTTCATTGTAATATAAGAGTACCTGATGCTCTCATTACGTTTTACTGCTTTAAAGTGCATTTCCAACTTTTATGCTCCGAAAAGACGTTTCAGCCTCAACAGAGTCAAAAGTGCATGTTGTTGTCAAACACTTAGATTATATGATTTCCTGCATTCAATGCATCATAGAATACCAGACATTCAAGTTGTACTATAGTGTAAGAGTACCTGATGCTCTCATCACGTTTTAGACCTTTAAGTTGCATTTCTAACTTTTTATGCTCCGAAAAGACTTTTCAGCCTCAACAGAGTCCAAAAGTGCATTTTGTTTTTAAACACTTAGATTATATGATTTCCTGGATGTAATGCATCATAGAATACCAGACATTCAAGTTGTACTATAGTGTAAGAGTACCTGATGCTCTCATCACGTTTTAGTGCTTTAAGTTGCATTTCTAACTTTTTATGCTCCGAAAAGACTTTTCAGCCTTAACAGAGTCCAAAAGTGCATTTTGTTTTTAAACACTTAGATTATATGATTTTCTGCATGTAATGCATCATAGAATACCAGACATTCAAGTTGTACTATAGTGTAAGAGTACCTGATGCTCTCATCACGTTTTAGTGCTTTAAGTTGCATTTCTAACTTTTTATGCTCCGAAAAGACTTTTCAGACTTAACAGAGTCCAAAAGTGCATTTTGTTGTCAAACACTTAGATTATATGATTTCCTGCATTTAATGCATCATAGAATACCAGACATTCAAGTTTCATTGTAATATAAGAGTACCTGATGCTCTCATCACGTTTTAGTGCTTTAAGTTGCATTTCTAACTTTTTATGCTCCGAAAAGACTTTTCAGACTTAACAGAGTCCAAAAGTGCATTTTGTTGTCAAACACTTAGATTCTATGATTTCCTACATGTAATGCATCATAGAATACCAGACATTCAAGTTTCATTGTAATATAAGAGAACCTGATGCTCTCATTACGTGTTACTGCTTTAAAGTGCATTTCTAACTTTTTATGCCCCGAAAAGACTTTTCAGACTTAACAGAGTCCAAAAGTGCATTTTGTTGTCAAACACTTAGATTCTTTGATTTTCTGCATGTAATGCATCATAGAATACCAGACATTCAAGTTTCATTGTAATATAAGAGTACCTGATGCTCTCATCACGTTTTAGTGCTTTAAGTTGCATTTCTAACTTTTTATGCTCCGAAAAGACTTTTCAGCCTCAACAGAGTCCAAAAGTGCATTTTGTTTTTAAACACTTAGATTATATGATTTCCTGCATGTAATGCATCATAGAATACCAGACATTCAAGTTGTACTATAGTGTAAGAGTACCTGATGCTATCATCACGTTTTAGACCTTTAAGTTGCATTTCTAACTTTTTATGCTCCGAAAAGACTTTTCAGACTTAACAGAGTCCAAAAGTGCATTTTGTTGTCAAACACTTAGATTATGTGATTTTCTGCATGTAATGCATCATAGAATACCAGACATTCAAGTTGTACTATAGTGTAAGAGTACCTGATGCTCTCATTACGTTTTACTGCTTTAAAGTGCATTCCTAACTTTTTATGCCCCGAAAAGACTTTTCAGACTTAACAGAGTCCAAAAGTGCATTTTGTTGTCAAACACTTAGATTCTTTGATTTTCTGCATGTAATGCATCATAGAATACCAGACATTCAAGTTGTACTATAGTGTAAGAGTACCTGATGCTCTCATCACGTTTTAGTGCTTTTAGTTGCATTTCTAACTTTTTATGCTCCGAAAAGACTTTTCAGCCTTAACAGAGTCCAAAAGTGCATTTTGTTGTCAAACACTTAGATTCTTTGATTTTCTGCATGTAATGCATCATAGAATACCAGACATTCAAGTTGTACTATAGTGTAAGAGTACCTGATGCTCTCATCACGTTTTAGTGCTTTAAGTTGCATTTCTAACTTTTTATGCTCCGAAAAGACTTTTCAGCCTTAACAGAGTCCAAAAGTGCATTTTGTTGTCAAACACTTAGATTATGTGATTTTCTGCATGTAATGCATCATAGAATACCAGACATTCAAGTTGTACTATAGTGTAAGAGTACATGATGCTCTCATCACGTTTTAGTGCTTTAAGTTGCATTTCTAACTTTTTATGCTCCGAAAAGACTTTTCAGACTTAACAGAGTCCAAAAGTGCATTTTGTTTTTAAACACTTAGATTATATGATTTTCTGCATGTAATGCATCATAGAATACCAGACATTCAAGTTGTACTATAGTGTAAGAGTACCTGATGCTCTCATCACGTTTTAGTGCTTTAAGTTGCATTTCTAACTTTTTATGCTCCGAAAAGACTTTTCAGCCTCAACAGAGTCCAAAAGTGCATTTTGTTTTTAAACACTTAGATTATATGATTTCCTGGATGTAATGCATCATAGAATACCAGACATTCAAGTTGTACTATAGTGTAAGAGTACCTGATGCTCTCATCACGTTTTAGTGCTTTAAGTTGCATTTCTAACTTTTTATGCTCCGAAAAGACTTTTCAGCCTTAACAGAGTCCAAAAGTGCATTTTGTTGTCAAACACTTAGATTCTTTGATTTTCTGCATGTAATGCATCATAGAATACCAGACATTCAAGTTGTACTATAGTGTAAGAGTACCTGATGCTCTCATCACGTTTTAGTGCTTTAAGTTGCATTTCTAACTTTTTATGCTCCGAAAAGACTTTTCAGACTTAACAGAGTCCAAAAGTGCATTTTGTTTTTAAACACTTAGATTATATGATTTTCTGCATGTAATGCATCATAGAATACCAGACATTCAAGTTGTACTATAGTGTAAGAGTACCTGATGCTCTCATCACGTTTTAGTGCTTTAAGTTGCATTTCTAACTTTTTATGCTCCGAAAAGACTTTTCAGCCTTAACAGAGTCCAAAAGTGCATTTTGTTTTTAAACACTTAGATTATATGATTTCCTGGATGTAATGCATCATAGAATACCAGACATTCAAGTTGTACTATAGTGTAAGAGTACCTGATGCTCTCATCACGTTTTAGTGCTTTAAGTTGCATTTCTAACTTTTTATGCTCCGAAAAGACTTTTCAGCCTTAACAGAGTCCAAAAGTGCATTTTGTTGTCAAACACTTAGATTCTTTGATTTTCTGCATGTAATGCATCATAGAATACCAGACATTCAAGTTGTACTATAGTGTAAGAGTACCTGATGCTCTCATCACGTTTTAGTGCTTTAAGTTGCATTTCTAACTTTTTATGCTCCGAAAAGACTTTTCAGCCTTAACACAGTCCAAAAGTGCATTTTGTTGTCAAACACTTAGATTCTTTGATTTCCTGCATGTAATGCATCATAGAATACCAGACATTCAAGTTGTACTATAGTGTAAGAGTACCTGATGCTCTCATCACGTTTTAGACCTTTAAGTTGCATTTCTAACTTTTTATGCTCCGAAAAGACTTTTCAGACTTGACAGTCCAAAAGTGCATTTTGTTGTCAAACACTTAGATTCTTTGATTTTCTGCAAGTAATGCATCATAGAATACCAGACATTCAAGTTGTACTATAGTGTAAGAGTACCTGATGCTCTCATCACGTTTTAGTGCTTTTAGTTGCATTTCTAACTTTTTATGCTCCGAAAAGACTTTTCAGCCTTAACAGAGTCCAAAAGTGCATTTTGTTGTCAAACACTTAGATTCTTTGATTTTCTGCATGTAATGCATCATAGAATACCAGACATTCAAGTTGTACTATAGTGTAAGAGTACCTGATGCTCTCATCACGTTTTAGTGCTTTAAGTTGCATTTCTAACTTTTTATGCTCCGAAAAGACTTTTCAGCCTTAACAGAGTCCAAAAGTGCATTTTGTTGTCAAACACTTAGATTATGTGATTTTCTGCATGTAATGCATCATAGAATACCAGACATTCAAGTTGTACTATAGTGTAAGAGTACATGATGCTCTCATCACGTTTTAGTGCTTTAAGTTGCATTTCTAACTTTTTATGCTCCGAAAAGACTTTTCAGACTTAACAGAGTCCAAAAGTGCATTTTGTTTTTAAACACTTAGATTATATGATTTTCTGCATGTAATGCATCATAGAATACCAGACATTCAAGTTGTACTATAGTGTAAGAGTACCTGATGCTCTCATCACGTTTTAGTGCTTTAAGTTGCATTTCTAACTTTTTATGCTCCGAAAAGACTTTTCAGCCTCAACAGAGTCCAAAAGTGCATTTTGTTTTTAAACACTTAGATTATATGATTTCCTGGATGTAATGCATCATAGAATACCAGACATTCAAGTTGTACTATAGTGTAAGAGTACCTGATGCTCTCATCACGTTTTAGTGCTTTAAGTTGCATTTCTAACTTTTTATGCTCCGAAAAGACTTTTCAGCCTTAACAGAGTCCAAAAGTGCATTTTGTTGTCAAACACTTAGATTCTTTGATTTTCTGCATGTAATGCATCATAGAATACCAGACATTCAAGTTGTACTATAGTGTAAGAGTACCTGATGCTCTCATCACGTTTTAGTGCTTTAAGTTGCATTTCTAACTTTTTATGCTCCGAAAAGACTTTTCAGCCTTAACACAGTCCAAAAGTGCATTTTGTTGTCAAACACTTAGATTCTTTGATTTCCTGCATGTAATGCATCATAGAATACCAGACATTCAAGTTGTACTATAGTGTAAGAGTACCTGATGCTCTCATCACGTTTTAGACCTTTAAGTTGCATTTCTAACTTTTTATGCTCCGAAAAGACTTTTCAGACTTAACAGAGTCCAAAAGTGCATTTTGTTGTCAAACACTTAGATTCTATGATTTCCTACATGTAATGCATCATAGAATACCAGACATTCAAGTTTCATTGTAATATAAGAGAACCTGATGCTCTCATTACGTGTTACTGCTTTAAAGTGCATTTCTAACTTTTTATGCCCCGAAAAGACTTTTCAGACTTAACAGAGTCCAAAAGTGCATTTTGTTGTCAAACACTTAGATTCTTTGATTTTCTGCATGTAATGCATCATAGAATACCAGACATTCAAGTTTCATTGTAATATAAGAGTACCTGATGCTCTCATCACGTTTTAGTGCTTTAAGTTGCATTTCTAACTTTTTATGCTCCGAAAAGACTTTTCAGCCTCAACAGAGTCCAAAAGTGCATTTTGTTTTTAAACACTTAGATTATATGATTTCCTGCATGTAATGCATCATAGAATACCAGACATTCAAGTTGTACTATAGTGTAAGAGTACCTGATGCTATCATTACGTTTTACTGCTTTAAAGTGCATTTCTAACTTTTTATGCTCCGAAAAGACTTTTCAGCCTTAACAGAGTCCAAAAGTGCATTTTGTTGTCAAACACTTAGATTCTTTGATTTTCTGCATGTAATGCATCATAGAATACCAGACATTCAAGTTGTACTATAGTGTAAGAGTACCTGATGCTCTCATCACGTTTTAGTGCTTTAAGTTGCATTTCTAACTTTTTATGCTCCGAAAAGACTTTTCAGCCTTAACAGAGTCCAAAAGTGCATTTTGTTGTCAAACACTTAGATTATGTGATTTTCTGCATGTAATGCATCATAGAATACCAGACATTCAAGTTGTACTATAGTGTAAGAGTACATGATGCTCTCATCACGTTTTAGTGCTTTAAGTTGCATTTCTAACTTTTTATGCTCCGAAAAGACTTTTCAGCCTTAACAGAGTCCAAAAGTGCATTTTGTTGTCAAACACTTAGATTATGTGATTTTCTGTATGTAATGCATCATAGAATACCAGACATTCAAGTTGTACTATAGTGTAAGAGTACCTGATGCTCTCATCACGTTTTAGTGCTTTAAGTTGCATTTCTAACTTTTTATGCTCCGAAAAGACTTTTCAGCCTTAACAGAGTCCAAAAGTGCATTTTGTTTTTAAACACTTAGATTATATGATTTCCTGCATTTAATGCATCATAGAATACCAGACATTCAAGTTTCATTGTAATATAAGAGTACCTGATGCTCTCATTACGTTTTACTGCTTTAAAGTGCATTTCTAACTTTTTATGCCCCGAAAAGACTTTTCAGACTTAACAGAGTCCAAAAGTGCATTTTGTTGTCAAACACTTAGATTATGTGATTTTCTGCATGTAATGCATCATAGAATACCAGACATTCAAGTTGTACTATAGTGTAAGAGTACCTGATGCTCTCATCACGTTTTAGTGCTTTAAGTTGCATTTCTAACTTTTTATGCTCCGAAAAGACTTTTCAGCCTTAACAGAGTCCAAAAGTGCATTTTGTTGTCAAACACTTAGATTATGTGATTTTCTGCATGTAATGCATCATAGAATACCAGACATTCAAGTTGTACTATAGTGTAAGAGTACCTGATGCTCTCATCACGTTTTAGTGCTTTAAGTTGCATTTCTAACTTTTTATGCTCCGAAAAGACTTTTCAGCCTTAACAGAGTCCAAAAGTGCATTTTGTTTTTAAACACTTAGATTCTTTGATTTTCTGCATGTAATGCATCATAGAATACCAGACATTCAAGATGTACTATAGTGTAAGAGTACCTGATGCTCTCATTACGTTTTACTGCTTTAAAGTGCATTCCTAACTTTTTATGCCCCGAAAAGACTTTTCAGACTTAACAGAGTCCAAAAGTGCATTTTGTTGTCAAACACTTAGATTATGTGATTTTCTGCATGTAATGCATCATAGAATACCAGACATTCAAGTTGTACTATAGTGTCAGAGTACCTGATGCTCTCATCACGTTTTAGTGCTTTAAGTTGCATTTCTAACTTTTTATGCTCCGAAAAGACTTTTCAGCCTTAACAGAGTCCAAAAGTGCATTTTGTTGTCAAACACTTAGATTATGTGATTTTCTGCATGTAATGCATCATAGAATACCAGACATTCAAGTTGTACTATAGTGTAAGAGTACCTGATGCTCTCATTACGTTTTACTGCTTTAAAGTGCATTCCTAACTTTTTATGCCCCGAAAAGACTTTTCAGACTTAACGGAGTCCAAAAGTGCATTTTGTTGTCAAACACTTAGATTCTTTGATTTTCTGCATGTAATGCATCATAGAATACCAGACATTCAAGTTGTACTATAGTGTAAGAGTACCTGATGCTCTCATCACGTTTTAGTGCTTTAAGTTGCATTTCTAACTTTTTATGCTCCGAAAAGACTTTTCAGCCTTAACAGAGTCCAAAAGTGCATTTTGTTGTCAAACACTTAGATTCTGTGATTTTCTGCATGTAATGCATCATAGAATACCAGACATTCAAGTTGTACTATAGTGTAAGAGTACCTGATGCTCTCATCACGTTTTAGTGCTTTAAGTTGCATTTCTAACTTTTTATGCTCCGAAAAGACTTTTCAGCCTTAACAGAGTCCAAAAGTGCATTTTGTTTTTAAACACTTAGATTATATGATTTCCTGCATTTAATGCATCATAGAATACCAGACATTCAAGTTTCATTGTAATATAAGAGTACCTGATGCTCTCATTACGTTTTACTGCTTTAAAGTGCATTTCTAACTTTTTATGCCCCGAAAAGACTTTTCAGACTTAACAGAGTCCAAAAGTGCATTTTGTTGTCAAACACTTAGATTATGTGATTTTCTGCATGTAATGCATCATAGAATACCAGACATTCAAGTTGTACTATAGTGTAAGAGTACCTGATGCTCTCATCACGTTTTAGTGCTTTAAGTTGCATTTCTAACTTTTTATGCTCCGAAAAGACTTTTCAGCCTTAACAGAGTCCAAAAGTGCATTTTGTTGTCAAACACTTAGATTATGTGATTTTCTGCATGTAATGCATCATAGAATACCAGACATTCAAGTTGTACTATAGTGTAAGAGTACCTGATGCTCTCATCACGTTTTAGTGCTTTAAGTTGCATTTCTAACTTTTTATGCTCCGAAAAGACTTTTCAGCCTTAACAGAGTCCAAAAGTGCATTTTGTTGTCAAACACTTAGATTATGTGATTTTCTGCATGTAATGCATCATAGAATACCAGACATTCAAGTTGTACTATAGTGTAAGAGTACCTGATGCTCTCATTACGTTTTACTGCTTTAAAGTGCATTCCTAACTTTTTATGCCCCGAAAAGACTTTTCAGACTTAACGGAGTCCAAAAGTGCATTTTGTTGTCAAACACTTAGATTCTTTGATTTTCTGCATGTAATGCATCATAGAATACCAGACATTCAAGTTGTACTATAGTGTAAGAGTACCTGATGCTCTCATCACGTTTTAGTGCTTTAAGTTGCATTTCTAACTTTTTATGCTCCGAAAAGACTTTTCAGCCTTAACAGAGTCCAAAAGTGCATTTTGTTGTCAAACACTTAGATTATGTGATTTTCTGCATGTAATGCATCATAGAATACCAGACATTCAAGTTGTACTATAGTGTAAGAGTACCTGATGCTCTCATTACGTTTTATTGCTTTAAAGTGCATTCCTAACTTTTTATGCCCCGAAAAGACTTTTCAGACTTAACGGAGTCCAAAAGTGCATTTTGTTTTTAAACACTTAGATTCTTTGATTTTCTGCATGTAATGCATCATAGAATACCAGACATTCAAGTTGTACTATAGTGTAAGAGTACCTGATGCTCTCATCACGTTTTAGTGCTTTAAGTTGCATTTCTAACTTTTTATGCTCCGAAAAGACTTTTCAGCCTTAACAGAGTCCAAAAGTGCATTTTGTTGTCAAACACTTAGATTATGTGATTTTCTGCATGTAATGCATCATAGAATACCAGACATTCAAGTTGTACTATAGTGTAAGAGTACCTGATGCTCTCATCACGTTTTAGTGCTTTAAGTTGCATTTCTAACTTTTTATGCTCCGAAAAGACTTTTCAGCCTTAACAGAGTCCAAAAGTGCATTTTGTTTTTAAACACTTAGATTCTTTGATTTTCTGCATGTAATGCATCATAGAATACCAGACATTCAAGATGTACTATAGTGTAAGAGTACCTGATGCTCTCATTACGTTTTACTGCTTTAAAGTGCATTCCAAACTTTTTATGCCCCGAAAAGACTTTTCAGACTTAACAGAGTCCAAAAGTGCATTTTGTTGTCAAACACTTAGATTCTTTGATTTTCTGCATGTAATGCATCATAGAATACCAGACATTCAAGTTGTACTATAGTGTAAGAGTACCTGATGCTCTCATCACGTTTTAGTGCTTTAAGTTGCATTTCTAACTTTTTATGCTCCGAAAAGACTTTTCAGCCTTAACAGAGTCCAAAAGTGCATTTTGTTGTCAAACACTTAGATTATGTGATTTTCTGTATGTAATGCATCATAGAATACCAGACATTCAAGTTGTACTATAGTGTAAGAGTACCTGATGCTCTCATCACGTTTTAGTGCTTTAAGTTGCATTTCTAACTTTTTATGCTCCGAAAAGACTTTTCAGCCTTAACAGAGTCCAAAAGTGCATTTTGTTTTTAAACACTTAGATTATATGATTTCCTGCATTTAATGCATCATAGAATACCAGACATTCAAGTTTCATTGTAATATAAGAGTACCTGATGCTCTCATTACGTTTTACTGCTTTAAAGTGCATTTCTAACTTTTTATGCCCCGAAAAGACTTTTCAGACTTAACAGAGTCCAAAAGTGCATTTTGTTGTCAAACACTTAGATTATGTGATTTTCTGCATGTAATGCATCATAGAATACCAGACATTCAAGATGTACTATAGTGTAAGAGTACCTGATGCTCTCATTACGTTTTACTGCTTTAAAGTGCATTCCTAACTTTTTATGCCCCGAAAAGACTTTTCAGACTTAACAGAGTCCAAAAGTGCATTTTGTTGTCAAACACTTAGATTATGTGATTTTCTGCATGTAATGCATCATAGAATACCAGACATTCAAGTTGTACTATAGTGTCAGAGTACCTGATGCTCTCATCACGTTTTAGTGCTTTAAGTTGCATTTCTAACTTTTTATGCTCCGAAAAGACTTTTCAGCCTTAACAGAGTCCAAAAGTGCATTTTGTTGTCAAACACTTAGATTATGTGATTTTCTGCATGTAATGCATCATAGAATACCAGACATTCAAGTTGTACTATAGTGTAAGAGTACCTGATGCTCTCATTACGTTTTACTGCTTTAAAGTGCATTCCTAACTTTTTATGCCCCGAAAAGACTTTTCAGACTTAACGGAGTCCAAAAGTGCATTTTGTTGTCAAACACTTAGATTCTTTGATTTTCTGCATGTAATGCATCATAGAATACCAGACATTCAAGTTGTACTATAGTGTAAGAGTACCTGATGCTCTCATCACGTTTTAGTGCTTTAAGTTGCATTTCTAACTTTTTATGCTCCGAAAAGACTTTTCAGCCTTAACAGAGTCCAAAAGTGCATTTTGTTGTCAAACACTTAGATTATGTGATTTTCTGCATGTAATGCATCATAGAATACCAGACATTCAAGTTGTACTATAGTGTAAGAGTACCTGATGCTCTCATCACGTTTTAGTGCTTTAAGTTGCATTTCTAACTTTTTATGCTCCGAAAAGACTTTTCAGCCTTAACAGAGTCCAAAAGTGCATTTTGTTTTTAAACACTTAGATTATATGATTTCCTGCATTTAATGCATCATAGAATACCAGACATTCAAGTTTCATTGTAATATAAGAGTACCTGATGCTCTCATTACGTTTTACTGCTTTAAAGTGCATTTCTAACTTTTTATGCCCCGAAAAGACTTTTCAGACTTAACAGAGTCCAAAAGTGCATTTTGTTGTCAAACACTTAGATTATGTGATTTTCTGCATGTAATGCATCATAGAATACCAGACATTCAAGTTGTACTATAGTGTAAGAGTACCTGATGCTCTCATCACGTTTTAGTGCTTTAAGTTGCATTTCTAACTTTTTATGCTCCGAAAAGACTTTTCAGCCTTAACAGAGTCCAAAAGTGCATTTTGTTGTCAAACACTTAGATTATGTGATTTTCTGCATGTAATGCATCATAGAATACCAGACATTCAAGTTGTACTATAGTGTAAGAGTACCTGATGCTCTCATCACGTTTTAGTGCTTTAAGTTGCATTTCTAACTTTTTATGCTCCGAAAAGACTTTTCAGCCTTAACAGAGTCCAAAAGTGCATTTTGTTGTCAAACACTTAGATTATGTGATTTTCTGCATGTAATGCATCATAGAATACCAGACATTCAAGTTGTACTATAGTGTAAGAGTACCTGATGCTCTCATTACGTTTTACTGCTTTAAAGTGCATTCCTAACTTTTTATGCCCCGAAAAGACTTTTCAGACTTAACGGAGTCCAAAAGTGCATTTTGTTGTCAAACACTTAGATTCTTTGATTTTCTGCATGTAATGCATCATAGAATACCAGACATTCAAGTTGTACTATAGTGTAAGAGTACCTGATGCTCTCATTACGTTTTATTGCTTTAAGTTGCATTTCTAACTTTTTATGCTCCGAAAAGACTTTTCAGCCTTAACAGAGTCCAAAAGTGCATTTTGTTGTCAAACACTTAGATTATGTGATTTTCTGCATGTAATGCATCATAGAATACCAGACATTCAAGTTGTACTATAGTGTAAGAGTACCTGATGCTCTCATTACGTTTTATTGCTTTAAAGTGCATTCCTAACTTTTTATGCCCCGAAAAGACTTTTCAGACTTAACGGAGTCCAAAAGTGCATTTTGTTTTTAAACACTTAGATTCTTTGATTTTCTGCATGTAATGCATCATAGAATACCAGACATTCAAGTTGTACTATAGTGTAAGAGTACCTGATGCTCTCATCACGTTTTAGTGCTTTAAGTTGCATTTCTAACTTTTTATGCTCCGAAAAGACTTTTCAGCCTTAACAGAGTCCAAAAGTGCATTTTGTTTTTAAACACTTAGATTCTTTGATTTTCTGCATGTAATGCATCATAGAATACCAGACATTCAAGATGTACTATAGTGTAAGAGTACCTGATGCTCTCATTACGTTTTACTGCTTTAAAGTGCATTCCTAACTTTTTATGCCCCGAAAAGACTTTTCAGACTTAACAGAGTCCAAAAGTGCATTTTGTTGTCAAACACTTAGATTCTTTGATTTTCTGCATGTAATGCATCATAGAATACCAGACATTCAAGTTGTACTATAGTGTAAGAGTACCTGATGCTCTCATCACGTTTTAGTGCTTTAAGTTGCATTTCTAACTTTTTATGCTCCGAAAAGACTTTTCAGCCTTAACAGAGTCCAAAAGTGCATTTTGTTTTTAAACACTTAGATTCTTTGATTTTCTGCATGTAATGCATCATAGAATACCAGACATTCAAGATGTACTATAGTGTAAGAGTACCTGATGCTCTCATTACGTTTTACTGCTTTAAAGTGCATTCCAAACTTTTTATGCCCCGAAAAGACTTTTCAGACTTAACAGAGTCCAAAAGTGCATTTTGTTGTCAAACACTTAGATTCTTTGATTTTCTGCATGTAATGCATCATAGAATACCAGACATTCAAGTTGTACTATAGTGTAAGAGTACCTGATGCTCTCATCACGTTTTAGTGCTTTAAGTTGCATTTCTAACTTTTTATGCTCCGAAAAGACTTTTCAGCCTTAACAGAGTCCAAAAGTGCATTTTGTTGTCAAACACTTAGATTATGTGATTTTCTGCATGTAATGCATCATAGAATACCAGACATTCAAGTTGTACTATAGTGTAAGAGTACCTGATGCTCTCATCACGTTTTAGTGCTTTAAGTTGCATTTCTAACTTTTTATGCTCCGAAAAGACTTTTCAGCCTTAACAGAGTCCAAAAGTGCATTTTGTTTTTAAACACTTAGATTATATGATTTCCTGCATTTAATGCATCATAGAATACCAGACATTCAAGTTTCATTGTAATATAAGAGTACCTGATGCTCTCATTACGTTTTACTGCTTTAAAGTGCATTTCTAACTTTTTATGCCCCGAAAAGACTTTTCAGACTTAACAGAGTCCAAAAGTGCATTTTGTTGTCAAACACTTAGATTCTTTGATTTTCTGCATGTAATGCATCATAGAATACCAGACATTCAAGTTGTACTATAGTGTAAGAGTACCTGATGCTCTCATCACGTTTTAGTGCTTTTAGTTGCATTTCTAACTTTTTATGCTCCGAAAAGACTTTTCAGCCTTAACAGAGTCCAAAAGTGCATTTTGTTGTCAAACACTTAGATTATGTGATTTTCTGCATGTAATGCATCATAGAATACCAGACATTCAAGTTGTACTATAGTGTAAGAGTACCTGATGCTCTCATTACGTTTTACTGCTTTAAAGTGCATTCCTAACTTTTTATGCCCCGAAAAGACTTTTCAGACTTAACAGAGTCCAAAAGTGCATTTTGTTGTCAAACACTTAGATTCTTTGATTTTCTGCATGTAATGCATCATAGAATACCAGACATTCAAGTTGTACTATAGTGTAAGAGTACCTGATGCTCTCATCACGTTTTAGTGCTTTAAGTTGCATTTCTAACTTTTTATGCTCCGAAAAGACTTTTCAGCCTTAACAGAGTCCAAAAGTGCATTTTGTTTTTAAACACTTAGATTATGTGATTTTCTGCATGTAATGCATCATAGAATACCAGACATTCAAGTTGTACTATAGTGTAAGAGTACCTGATGCTCTCATTACGTTTTACTGCTTTAAAGTGCATTCCTAACTTTTTATGCCCCGAAAAGACTTTTCAGACTTAACAGAGTCCAAAAGTGCATTTTGTTGTCAAACACTTAGATTCTTTGATTTTCTGCATGTAATGCATCATAGAATACCAGACATTCAAGTTGTACTATAGTGTAAGAGTACCTGATGCTCTCATCACGTTTTAGTGCTTTAAGTTGCATTTCTAACTTTTTATGCTCCGAAAAGACTTTTCAGACTTAACAGAGTCCAAAAGTGCATTTTGTTTTTAAACACTTAGATTATATGATTTTCTGCATGTAATGCATCATAGAATACCAGACATTCAAGTTGTACTATAGTGTAAGAGTACCTGATGCTCTCATTACGTTTTACTGCTTTAAAGTGCATTCCTAACTTTTTATGCCCCGAAAAGACTTTTCAGCCTTAACAGAGTCCAAAAGTGCATTTTGTTGTCAAACACTTAGATTCTTTGATTTTCTGCATGTAATGCATCATAGAATACCAGACATTCAAGTTGTACTATAGTGTAAGAGTACCTGATGCTCTCATCACGTTTTAGTGCTTTAAGTTGCATTTCTAACTTTTTATGCTCCGAAAAGACTTTTCAGCCTTAACAGAGTCCAAAAGTGCATTTTGTTTTTAAACACTTAGATTATATGATTTTCTGCATGTAATGCATCATAGAATACCAGACATTCAAGTTGTACTATAGTGTAAGAGTACCTGATGCTCTCATCACGTTTTAGTGCTTTAAGTTGCATTTCTAACTTTTTATGCTCCGAAAAGACTTTTCAGCCTTAACAGAGTCCAAAAGTGCATTTTGTTTTTAAACACTTAGATTATATGATTTTCTGCATGTAATGCATCATAGAATACCAGACATTCAAGTTGTACTATAGTGTAAGAGTACCTGATGCTCTCATTACGTTTTACTGCTTTAAAGTGCATTCCTAACTTTTTATGCCCCGAAAAGACTTTTCAGACTTAACAGAGTCCAAAAGTGCATTTTGTTGTCAAACACTTAGATTCTTTGATTTTCTGCATGTAATGCATCATAGAATACCAGACATTCAAGTTGTACTATAGTGTAAGAGTACCTGATGCTCTCATCACGTTTTAGTGCTTTAAGTTGCATTTCTAACTTTTTATGCTCCGAAAAGACTTTTCAGCCTAAACAGAGTCCAAAAGTGCATTTTGTTTTTAAACACTTAGATTATATGATTTTCTGCATGTAATGCATCATAGAATACCAGACATTCAAGTTGTACTATAGTGTAAGAGTACCTGATGCTCTCATTACGTTTTACTGCTTTAAAGTGCATTCCTAACTTTTTATGCCCCGAAAAGACTTTTCAGCCTTAACAGAGTCCAAAAGTGCATTTTGTTGTCAAACACTTAGATTCTTTGATTTTCTGCATGTAATGCATCATAGAATACCAGACATTCAAGTTGTACTATAGTGTAAGAGTACCTGATGCTCTCATCACGTTTTAGTGCTTTAAGTTGCATTTCTAACTTTTTATGCTCCGAAAAGACTTTTCAGCCTTAACAGAGTCCAAAAGTGCATTTTGTTTTTAAACACTTAGATTATATGATTTTCTGCATGTAATGCATCATAGAATACCAGACATTCAAGTTGTACTATAGTGTAAGAGTACCTGATGCTCTCATTACGTTTTACTGCTTTAAAGTGCATTCCTAACTTTTTATGCCCCGAAAAGACTTTTCAGACTTAACAGAGTCCAAAAGTGCATTTTGTTGTCAAACACTTAGATTCTTTGATTTTCTGCATGTAATGCATCATAGAATACCAGACATTCAAGTTGTACTATAGTGTAAGAGTACCTGATGCTCTCATCACGTTTTAGTGCTTTAAGTTGCATTTCTAACTTTTTATGCTCCGAAAAGACTTTTCAGCCTTAACAGAGTCCAAAAGTGCATTTTGTTGTCAAACACTTAGATTATGTGATTTTCTGCATGTAATGCATCATAGAATACCAGACATTTAAGTTGAACTATAGTGTAAGAGTACCTGATGCTCTCATCACGTTTTAGACCTTTAAGTTGCATTTCTAACTTTTTATGCTCCGAAAAGACTTTTCAGACTTAACAGAGTCCAAAAGTGCATTTTGTTGTCAAACACTTAGATTCTATGATTTCCTACATGTAATGCATCATAGAATACCAGACATTCAAGTTTCATTGTAATATAAGAGTACCTGATGCTCTCATTACGTTTTTACTGCTTTAAAGTGCATTTCTAACTTTTTATGCCCCGAAAAGACTTTTCAGACTTAACAGAGTCCAAAAGTGCATTTTGTTGTCAAACACTTAGATTCTTTGATTTTCTGCATGTAATGCATCATAGAATACCAGACATTCAAGTTGTACTATATTGTAAGAGTACCTGATGCTCTCATCACGTTTTAGTGCTTTAAGTTGCATTTCTAACTTTTTATGCTCCGAAAAGACTTTTCAGCCTTAACAGAGTCCAAAAGTGCATTTTGTTGTCAAACACTTAGATTATGTGATTTGCTGCATGTAATGCATCATAGAATACCAGACATTCAAGTTTCATTGTAATATAAGAGTACCTGATGCTCTCATCACGTTTTAGTGCTTTAAGTTGCATTTCTAACTTTTTATGCTCCGAAAAGACTTTTCAGCCTTAACAGAGTCCAAAAGTGCATTTTGTTGTCAAACACTTAGATTCTTTGATTTTCTGCATGTAATGCATCATAGAATACCAGACATTCAAGTTGTACTATAGTGTAAGAGTACCTGATGCTCTCATTACGTTTTACTGCTTTAAAGTGCATTTCTAACTTTTTATGCTCCGAAAAGACTTTTCAGACTTAACAGAGTCCAAAGGTGCATTTTGTTGTCAAACACTTAGATTCTTTGATTTTCTGCATGTAATGCATCATAGAATACCAGACATTCAAGTTGTACTATAGTGTAAGAGTACCTGATGCTCTCATCACGTTTTAGTGCTTTAAGTTGCATTTCTAACTTTTTATGCTCCGAAAAGACTTTTCAGCCTCACAGAGTCCAAAAGTGCATTTTGTTTTTAAACACTTAGATTGTATGATTTCCTGGATGTAATGCATCATAGAATACCAGACATTCAAGTTGTACTATAGTGTAAGAGTACCTGATGCTCTCATCACGTTTTAGTGCTTTAAGTTGCATTTCTAACTTTTTATGCTCCGAAAAGACTTTTCAGCCTTAACAGAGTCCAAAAGTGCATTTTGTTGTCAAACACTTAGATTCTTTGATTTTCTGCATGTAATGCATCATAGAATACCAGACATTCAAGTTGTACTATAGTGTAAGAGTACCTGATGCTCTCATCACGTTTTAGTGCTTTAAGTTGCATTTCTAACTTTTTATGCTCCGAAAAGACTTTTCAGCCTTAACAGAGTCCAAAAGTGCATTTTGTTGTCAAACACTTAGATTATGTGATTTTCTGCATGTAATGCATCATAGAATACCAGACATTCAAGTTGTACTATAGTGTAAGAGTACCTGATGCTCTCATCACGTTTTAGTGCTTTAAGTTGCATTTCTAACTTTTTATGCTCCGAAAAGACTTTTCAGCCTTAACAGAGTCCAAAAGTGCATTTTGTTTTTAAACACTTAGATTATATGATTTCCTGCATTTAATGCATCATAGAATACCAGACATTCAAGTTTCATTGTAATATAAGAGTACCTGATGCTCTCATAACGTTTTAGTGCTTTAAGTTGCATTTCTAACTTTTTATGCTCCGAAAAGACTTTTCAGCCTTAACAGAGTCCAAAAGTGCATTTTGTTGTCAAACACTTAGATTATGTGATTTTCTGCATGTAATGCATCATAGAATACCAGGACATTCAAGTTGTACTATAGTGTAAGAGTACCTGATGCTCTCATCACGTTTTAGTGCTTTAAGTTGCATTTCTAACTTTTTATGCTCCGAAAAGACTTTTCAGCCTTAACAGAGTCCAAAAGTGCATTTTGTTGTCAAACACTTAGATTATGTGATTTTCTGCATGTAATGCATCATAGAATACCAGACATTCAAGTTGTACTATAGTGTAAGAGTACCTGATGCTCTCATCACGTTTTAGACCTTTAAGTTGCATTTCTAACTTTTTATGCTCCGAAAAGACTTTTCAGCCTTAACAGAGTCCAAAAGTGCATTTTGTTGTCAAACACTTAGATTATGTGATTTTCTGCATGTAATGCATCATAGAATACCAGACATTCAAGTTGTACTATAGTGTAAGAGTACCTGATGCTCTCATTACGTTTTACTGCTTTAAAGTGCATTTCTAACTTTTTATGCCCCGAAAAGACTTTTCAGACTTAACAGAGTCCAAAAGTGCATTTTGTTGTCAAACACTTAGATTCTTTGATTTTCTGCATGTAATGCATCATAGAATACCAGACATTCAAGTTGTACTATAGTGTAAGAGTACCTGATGCTCTCATCACGTTTTAGTGCTTTAAGTTGCATTTCTAACTTTTTATGCTCCGAAAAGACTTTTCAGCCTTAACAGAGTCCAAAAGTGCATTTTGTTGTCAAACACTTAGATTCTATGATTTCCTACATGTAATGCATCATAGAATACCAGACATTCAAGTTTCATTGTAATATAAGAGAACCTGATGCTCTCATTACGTGTTACTGCTTTAAAGTGCATTTCTAACTTTTTATGCTCCGAAAAGACTTTTCAGCCTCAACAGAGTCCAAAAGTGCATTTTGTTTTTAAACACTTAGATTATATGATTTCCTGGATGTAATGCATCATAGAATACCAGACATTCAAGTTGTACTATAGTGTAAGAGTACCTGATGCTCTCATCACGTTTTAGTGCTTTAAGTTGCATTTCTAACTTTTTTATGCTCCGAAAAGACTTTTCAGCCTTAACAGAGTCCAAAAGTGCATTTTGTTTTTAAACACTTAGATTATATGATTTCCTGCATTTAATGCATCATAGAATACCAGACATTCAAGTTTCATTGTAATATAAGAGTACCTGATGCTCTCATCACGTTTTAGTGCTTTAAGTTGCATTTCTAACTTTTTATGCTCCGAAAAGACTTTTCAGCCTTAACAGAGTCCAAAAGTGCATTTTGTTGTCAAACACTTAGATTATGTTATTTTCTGCATGTAATGCATCATAGAATACCAGACATTCAAGTTGTACTTTAGTGTAAGAGTACCTGATGCTCTCATCACGTTTTAGTGCTTTAAGTTGCATTTCTACTTTTTATGCTCCGAAAAGACTTTTCAGCCTTAACAGAGTCCAAAAGTGCATTTTGTTGTCAAACACTTAGATTCTTTGATTTTCTGCATGTAATGCATCATAGAAAACCAGACATTCAAGTTGTACTATAGTGTAAGAGTACCTGATGCTCTCATCACGTTTTAGTGCTTTAAGTTGCATTTCTAACTTTTTATGCTCCGAAAAGACTTTTCAGCCTAAACAGAGTCCAAAAGTGCATTTGTTTTTAAACACTTAGATTATATGATTTTCTGCATGTAATGCATCATAGAATACCAGACATTCAAGTTGTACTATAGTGTAAGAGTACCTGATGCTCTCATTACGTTTTACTGCTTTAAAGTGCATTCCTAACTTTTTATGCCCCGAAAAGACTTTTCAGCCTTAACAGAGTCCAAAAGTGCATTTTGTTGTCAAACACTTAGATTCTTTGATTTTCTGCATGTAATGCATCATAGAATACCAGACATTCAAGTTGTACTATAGTGTAAGAGTACCTGATGCTCTCATCACGTTTTAGTGCTTTAAGTTGCATTTCTAACTTTTTATGCTCCGAAAAGACTTTTCAGCCTTAACAGAGTCCAAAAGTGCATTTTGTTTTTAAACACTTAGATTATATGATTTTCTGCATGTAATGCATCATAGAATACCAGACATTCAAGTTGTACTATAGTGTAAGAGTACCTGATGCTCTCATTACGTTTTACTGCTTTAAAGTGCATTCCTAACTTTTTATGCCCCGAAAAGACTTTTCAGACTTAACAGAGTCCAAAAGTGCATTTTGTTGTCGAACACTTAGATTCTTTGATTTTCTGCAATTAATACATCATAGAATACCAGACATTCAAGTTGTACTATAGTGTAAGAGTACCTGATGCTCTCATCACGTTTTAGTGCTTTAAGTTGCATTTCTAACTTTTTATGCTCCGAAAAGACTTTTCAGCCTTAACAGAGTCCAAAAGTGCATTTTGTTGTCAAACACTTAGATTATGTGATTTTCTGCATGTAATGCATCATAGAATACCAGACATTTAAGTTGAACTATAGTGTAAGAGTACCTGATGCTCTCATCACGTTTTAGACCTTTAAGTTGCAT
Source organism: Taurulus bubalis (assembly GCF_910589615.1). Lineage (NCBI taxonomy): Eukaryota > Metazoa > Chordata > Actinopteri > Perciformes > Cottidae > Taurulus > Taurulus bubalis. The sequence continues at coordinate 2,881,620 of NC_136600.1, forward strand.
TTCTAACTTTTTATGCTCCGAAAAGACTTTTCAGACTTAACAGAGTCCAAAAGTGCATTTTGTGTCAAACACTTAGATTCTATGATTTCCTACATGTAATGCATCATAGAATACCAGACATTCAAGTTTCATTGTAATATAAGAGTACCTGATGCTCTCATTACGTTTTACTGCTTTAAAGTGCATTTCTAACTTTTTATGCCCCGAAAAGACTTTTCAGACTTAACAGAGTCCAAAAAGTGCATTTTGTTGTCAAACACTTAGATTCTTTGATTTTCTGCATGTAATGCATCATAGAATACCAGACATTCAAGTTGTACTATATTGTAAGAGTTACCTGATTGCTCTCATCACGTTTTAGTGCTTTAAGTTGCATTTCTAACTTTTTATGCTCCGAAAAGACTTTTCAGCCTTAACAGAGTCCAAAAGTGCATTTTGTTGTCAAACACTTAGATTATGTGATTTGCTGCATGTAATGCATCATAGAATACCAGACATTCAAGTTTCATTGTAATATAAGAGTACCTGATGCTCTCATCACGTTTTAGTGCTTTAAGTTGCATTTCTAACTTTTTATGCTCCGAAAAGACTTTTCAGCCTTAACAGAGTCCAAAAGTGCATTTTGTTGTCAAACACTTAGATTCTTTGATTTTCTGCATGTAATGCATCATAGAATACCAGACATTCAAGTTGTACTATAGTGTAAGAGTACCTGATGCTCTCATTACGTTTTACTGCTTTAAAGTGCATTCCTAACTTTTTATGCCCCGAAAAGACTTTTCAGACTTAACAGAGTCCAAAGGTGCATTTTGTTGTCAAACACTTAGATTCTTTGATTTTCTGCATGTAATGCATCATAGAATACCAGACATTCAAGTTGTACTATAGTGTAAGAGTACCTGATGCTCTCATCACGTTTTAGTGCTTTAAGTTGCATTTCTAACTTTTTATGCTCCGAAAAGACTTTTCAGCCTCACAGAGTCCAAAAGTGCATTTTGTTTTTAAACACTTAGATTGTATGATTTCCTGGATGTAATGCATCATAGAATACCAGACATTCAAGTTGTACTATAGTGTAAGAGTACCTGATGCTCTCATCACGTTTTAGTGCTTTAAGTTGCATTTCTAACTTTTTATGCTCCGAAAAGACTTTTCAGCCTTAACAGAGTCCAAAAGTGCATTTTGTTGTCAAACACTTAGATTCTTTGATTTTCTGCATGTAATGCATCATAGAATACCAGACATTCAAGTTGTACTATAGTGTAAGAGTACCTGATGCTCTCATCACGTTTTAGTGCTTTAAGTTGCATTTCTAACTTTTTATGCTCCGAAAAGACTTTTCAGCCTTAACAGAGTCCAAAAGTGCATTTTGTTGTCAAACACTTAGATTATGTGATTTTCTGCATGTAATGCATCATAGAATACCAGACATTCAAGTTGTACTATAGTGTAAGAGTACCTGATGCTCTCATCACGTTTTAGTGCTTTAAGTTGCATTTCTAACTTTTTATGCTCCGAAAAGACTTTTCAGCCTTAACAGAGTCCAAAAGTGCATTTTGTTTTTAAACACTTAGATTATATGATTTCCTGCATTTAATGCATCATAGAATACCAGACATTCAAGTTTCATTGTAATATAAGAGTACCTGATGCTCTCATAACGTTTTAGTGCTTTAAGTTGCATTTCTAACTTTTTATGCTCCGAAAAGACTTTTCAGCCTTAACAGAGTCCAAAAGTGCATTTTGTTGTCAAACACTTAGATTATGTGATTTTCTGCATGTAATGCATCATAGAATACCAGACATTCAAGTTGTACTATAGTGTAAGAGTACCTGATGCTCTCATCACGTTTTAGTGCTTTAAGTTGCATTTCTAACTTTTTATGCTCCGAAAAGACTTTTCAGCCTTAACAGAGTCCAAAAGTGCATTTTGTTGTCAAACACTTAGATTATGTGATTTTCTGCATGTAATGCATCATAGAATACCAGACATTCAAGTTGTACTATAGTGTAAGAGTACCTGATGCTCTCATCACGTTTTAGACCTTTAAGTTGCATTTCTAACTTTTTATGCTCCGAAAAGACTTTTCAGCCTTAACAGAGTCCAAAAGTGCATTTTGTTGTCAAACACTTAGATTATGTGATTTTCTGCATGTAATGCATCATAGAATACCAGACATTCAAGTTGTACTATAGTGTAAGAGTACCTGATGCTCTCATTACGTTTTACTGCTTTAAAGTGCATTTCTAACTTTTTATGCCCCGAAAAGACTTTTCAGACTTAACAGAGTCCAAAAGTGCATTTTGTTGTCAAACACTTAGATTCTTTGATTTTCTGCATGTAATGCATCATAGAATACCAGACATTCAAGTTGTACTATAGTGTAAGAGTACCTGATGCTCTCATCACGTTTTAGTGCTTTAAGTTGCATTTCTAACTTTTTATGCTCCGAAAAGACTTTTCAGCCTTAACAGAGTCCAAAAGTGCATTTTGTTGTCAAACACTTAGATTCTATGATTTCCTACATGTAATGCATCATAGAATACCAGACATTCAAGTTTCATTGTAATATAAGAGAACCTGATGCTCTCATTACGTGTTACTGCTTTAAAGTGCATTTCTAACTTTTTATGCTCCGAAAAGACTTTTCAGCCTCAACAGAGTCCAAAAGTGCATTTTGTTTTTAAACACTTAGATTATATGATTTCCTGGATGTAATGCATCATAGAATACCAGACATTCAAGTTGTACTATAGTGTAAGAGTACCTGATGCTCTCATCACGTTTTAGTGCTTTAAGTTGCATTTCTAACTTTTTATGCTGCGAAAAGACTTTTCAGCCTTAACAGAGTCCAAAAGTGCATTTTGTTTTTAAACACTTAGATTATATGATTTCCTGCATTTAATGCATCATAGAATACCAGACATTCAAGTTTCATTGTAATATAAGAGTACCTGATGCTCTCATCACGTTTTAGTGCTTTAAGTTGCATTTCTAACTTTTTATGCTCCGAAAAGACTTTTCAGCCTTAACAGAGTCCAAAAGTGCATTTTGTTGTCAAACACTTAGATTATGTTATTTTCTGCATGTAATGCATCATAGAATACCAGACATTCAAGTTGTACTTTAGTGTAAGAGTACCTGATGCTCTCATCACGTTTTAGTGCTTTAAGTTGCATTTCTAACTTTTTATGCTCCGAAAAGACTTTTCAGCCTCAACAGAGTCCAAAAGTGCATTTTGTTGTCAAACACTTAGATTCTTTGATTTTCTGCATGTAATGCATCATAGAATACCAGACATTCAAGTTGTACTTTAGTGTAAGAGTACCTGATGCTCTCATCACGTTTTAGTGCTTTAAGTTGCATTTCTAACTTTTTATGCTCCGAAAAGACTTTTCAGCCTCAACAGAGTCCAAAAGTGCATTTTGTTTTTAAACACTTAGATTATATGATTTCCTGGATGTAATGCATCATAGAATACCAGACATTCAAGTTTCATTGTAATATAAGAGTACCTGATGCTCTCATCACGTTTTAGTGCTTTAAGTTGCATTTCTAACTTTTTATGCTCCGAAAAGACTTTTCAGCCTTAACAGAGTCCAAAAGTGCATTTTGTTGTCAAACACTTAGATTCTATGATTTCCTACATGTAATGCATCATAGAATACCAGACATTCAAGTTTCATTGTAATATAAGAGAACCTGATGCTCTCATTACGTGTTACTGCTTTAAAGTGCATTTCTAACTTTTTATGCCCCGAAAAGACTTTTCAGACTTAACAGAGTCCAAAAGTGCATTTTGTTGTCAAACACTTAGATTCTTTGATTTTCTGCATGTAATGCATCATAGAATACCAGACATTCAAGTTGTACTATAGTGTAAGAGTACCTGATGCTCTCATCACGTTTTAGTGCTTTAAGTTGCATTTCTAACTTTTTATGCTGCGAAAAGACTTTTCAGCCTTAACAGAGTCCAAAAGTGCATTTTGTTTTTAAACACTTAGATTATATGATTTCCTGCATTTAATGCATCATAGAATACCAGACATTCAAGTTTCATTGTAATATAAGAGTACCTGATGCTCTCATCACGTTTTAGTGCTTTAAGTTGCATTTCTAACTTTTTATGCTCCGAAAAGACTTTTCAGCCTTAACAGAGTCCAAAAGTGCATTTTGTTGTCAAACACTTAGATTATGTTATTTTCTGCATGTAATGCATCATAGAATACCAGACATTCAAGTTGTACTATAGTGTAAGAGTACCTGATGCTCTCATCACGTTTTAGTGCTTTAAGTTGCATTTCTAACTTTTTATGCTCCGAAAAGACTTTTCAGCCTTAACAGAGTCCAAAAGTGCATTTTGTTGTCAAACACTTAGATTATGTGATTTTCTGCATGTAATGCATCATAGAATACCAGACATTCAAGTTGTACTATAGTGTAAGAGTACCTGATGCTCTCATCACGTTTTAGTGCTTTAAGTTGCATTTCTAACTTTTTATGCTCCGAAAAGACTTTTCAGCCTTAACAGAGTCCAAAAGTGCATTTTGTTGTCAAACACTTAGATTATGTGATTTTCTGCATGTAATGCATCATAGAATACCAGACATTCAAGTTGTACTATAGTGTAAGAGTACCTGATGCTCTCATCACGTTTTAGTGCTTTAAGTTGCATTTCTAACTTTTTATGCTCCGAAAAGACTTTTCAGCCTTAACAGAGTCCAAAAGTGCATTTTGTTGTCAAACACTTAGATTATGTGATTTTCTGCATGTAATGCATCATAGAATACCAGACATTCAAGTTGTACTATAGTGTAAGAGTACCTGATGCTCTCATCACGTTTTAGACCTTTAAGTTGCATTTCTAACTTTTTATGCTCCGAAAAGACTTTTCAGACTTAACAGAGTCCAAAAGTGCATTTTGTTGTCAAACACTTAGATTCTATGATTTCCTACATGTAATGCATCATAGAATACCAGACATTCAAGTTTCATTGTAATATAAGAGTACCTGATGCTCTCATCACGTTTTAGTGCTTTAAGTTGCATTTCTAACTTTTTATGCTCCGAAAAGACTTTTCAGACTCAACAGAGTCCAAAAGTGCATTTTGTTTTTAAACACTTAGATTATATGATTTCCTGCATGTAATGCATCATAGAATACCAGACATTCAAGTTGTACTATAGTGTAAGAGTACCTGATGCTATCATCACGTTTTAGACCTTTAAGTTGCATTTCTAACTTTTTATGCTCCGAAAAGACTTTTCAGCCTTAACAGAGTCCAAAAGTGCATTTTGTTGTCAAACACTCAGATTATATGATTTCCTGGATGTAATGCATCATAGAATACCAGACATTCAAGTTGTACTATAGTGTAAGAGTACCTGATGCTCTCATCACGTTTTAGTGCTTTAAGTTGCATTTCTAACTTTTTATGCTCCGAAAAGACTTTTCAGCCTTAACAGAGTCCAAAAGTGCATTTTGTTTTTAAACACTTAGATTATATGATTTCCTGCATTTAATGCATCATAGAATACCAGACATTCAAGTTTCATTGTAATATAAGAGTACCTGATGCTCTCATTACGTTTTACTGCTTTAAAGTGCATTTCTAACTTTTTATGCCCCGAAAAGACTTTTCAGACTTAACAGAGTCCAAAAGTGCATTTTGTTGTCAAACACTTAGATTCTTTGATTTTCTGCATGTAATGCATCATAGAATACCAGACATTCAAGTTGTACTATAGTGTAAGAGTACCTGATGCTCTCATCACGTTTTAGTGCTTTAAGTTGCATTTCTAACTTTTTATGCTCCGAAAAGACTTTTCAGCCTTAACAGAGTCCAAAAGTGCATTTTGTTGTCAAACACTTAGATTATGTGATTTTCTGCATGTAATGCATCATAGAATACCAGACATTCAAGTTGTACTATAGTGTAAGAGTACCTGATGCTCTCATCACGTTTTAGTGCTTTAAGTTGCATTTCTAACTTTTTATGCTCCGAAAAGACTTTTCAGCCTTAACAGAGTCCAAAAGTGCATTTTGTTTTTAAACACTTAGATTATATGATTTCCTGCATTTAATGCATCATAGAATACCAGACATTCAAGTTTCATTGTAATATAAGAGTACCTGATGCTCTCATTACGTTTTACTGCTTTAAAGTGCATGTCTAACTTTTTATGCCCCGAAAAGACTTTTCAGACTTAACAGAGTCCAAAAGTGCATTTTGTTGTCAAACACTTAGATTCTTTGATTTTCTGCATGTAATGCATCATAGAATACCAGACATTCAAGTTGTACTATAGTGTAAGAGTACCTGATGCTCTCATCACGTTTTAGTGCTTTAAGTTGCATTTCTAACTTTTTATGCTCCGAAAAGACTTTTCAGCCTTAACAGAGTCCAAAAGTGCATTTTGTTGTCAAACACTTAGATTCTTTGATTTTCTGCATGTAATGCATCATAGAATACCAGACATTCAAGTTGTACTATAGTGTAAGAGTACCTGATGCTCTCATCACGTTTTAGTGCTTTAAGTTGCATTTCTAACTTTTTATGCTCCGAAAAGACTTTTCAGCCTTAACAGAGTCCAAAAGTGCATTTTGTTGTCAAACACTTAGATTATGTGATTTTCTGCATGTAATGCATCATAGAATACCAGACATTCAAGTTTCATTGTAATATAAGAGTACCTGATGCTCTCATTACGTTTTACTGCTTTAAAGTGCATTTCTAACTTTTTATGCCCCGAAAAGACTTTTCAGCCTTAACAGAGTCCAAAAGTGCATTTTGTTGTCAAACACTTAGATTATGTGATTTTCTGCATGTAATGCATCATAGAATACCAGACATTCAAGTTGTACTATAGTGTAAGAGTACCTGATGCTCTCATCACGTTTTAGTGCTTTAAGTTGCATTTCTAACTTTTTATGCTCCGAAAAGACTTTTCAGCCTTAACAGAGTCCAAAAGTGCATTTTGTTGTCAAACACTTAGATTATGTGATTTTCTGCATGTAATGCATCATAGAATACCAGACATTCAAGTTTCATTGTAATATAAGAGTACCTGATGCTCTCATTACGTTTTACTGCTTTAAAGTGCATTTCTAACTTTTGTATGCCCCGAAAAGACTTTTCAGCCTTAACAGAGTCCAAAAGTGCATTTTGTTGTCAAACACTTAGATTATGTGATTTTCTGCATGTAATGCATCATAGAATACCAGACATTCAAGTTGTACTATAGTGTAAGAGTACCTGATGCTCGCATCACGTTTTAGACCTTTAAGTTGCATTTCTAACTTTTTATGCTCCGAAAAGACTTTTCAGACTTAACAGAGTCCAAAAGTGCATTTTGTTGTCAAACACTTAGATTCTATGATTTCCTACATGTAATGCATCATAGAATACCAGACATTCAAGTTTCATTGTAATATAAGAGTACCTGATGCTCTCATCACGTTTTAGTGCTTTAAGTTGCATTTCTAACTTTTTATGCTCCGAAAAGACTTTTCAGACTCAACAGAGTCCAAAAGTGCATTTTGTTTTTAAACACTTAGATTATATGATTTCCTGCATGTAATGCATCATAGAATACCAGACATTCAAGTTGTACTATAGTGTAAGAGTACCTGATGCTATCATCACGTTTTAGACCTTTAAGTTGCATTTCTAACTTTTTATGCTCCGAAAAGACTTTTCAGCCTTAACAGAGTCCAAAAGTGCATTTTGTTGTCAAACACTTAGATTCTTTGATTTTCTGCATGTAATGCATCATAGAATACCAGACATTCAAGTTGTACTATAGTGTAAGAGTACCTGATGCTCTCATCACGTTTTAGTGCTTTAAGTTGCATTTCTAACTTTTTATGCTCCGAAAAGACTTTTCAGCCTTAACAGAGTCCAAAAGTGCATTTTGTTGTCAAACACTTAGATTATATGATTTTCTGCATGTAATGCATCATAGAATACCAGACATTCAAGTTGTACTATAGTGTAAGAGTACCTGATGCTCTCATCACGTTTTAGTGCTTTAAGTTGCATTTCTAACTTTTTATGCTCCGAAAAGACTTTTCAGCCTTAACAGAGTCCAAAAGTGCATTTTGTTGTCAAACACTTAGATTATGTGATTTTCTGCATGTAATGCATCATAGAATACCAGACATTCAAGTTGTACTATAGTGTAAGAGTACCTGATGCTCTCATCACGTTTTAGTGCTTTAAGTTGCATTTCTAACTTTTTATGCTCCGAAAAGACTTTTCAGCCTTAACAGAGTCCAAAAGTGCATTTTGTTGTCAAACACTTAGATTCTTTGTTTTTCTGCATGTAATGCATCATAGAATACCAGACATTCAAGTTGTACTATAGTGTAAGAGTACCTGATGCTCTCATCACGTTTTAGTGCTTTAAGTTGCATTTCTAACTTTTTATGCTCCGAAAAGACTTTTCAGCCTTAACAGAGTCCAAAAGTGCATTTTGTTGTCAAACACTTAGATTATGTGATTTTCTGCATGTAATGCATCATAGAATACCAGACATTCAAGTTGTACTATAGTGTAAGAGTACCTGATGCTCTCATCACGTTTTAGTGCTTTAAGTTGCATTTCTAACTTTTTATGCTCCGAAAAGACTTTTCAGCCTTAACAGAGTCCAAAAGTGCATTTTGTTGTCAAACACTTAGATTATGTGATTTTCTGCATGTAATGCATCATAGAATACCAGACATTCAAGTTGTACTATAGTGTAAGAGTACCTGATGCTCTCATCACGTTTTAGTGCTTTAAGTTGCATTTCTAACTTTTTATGCTCCGAAAAGACTTTTCAGCCTTAACAGAGTCCAAAAGTGCATTTTGTTTTTAAACACTTAGATTATATGATTTCCTGCATTTAATGCATCATAGAATACCAGACATTCAAGTTTCATTGTAATGTAAGAGTACCTGATGCTCTCATTACGTTTTACTGCTTTAAAGTGCATTTCTAACTTTTTATGCCCCGAAAAGACTTTTCAGACTTAACAGAGTCCAAAAGTGCATTTTGTTGTCAAACACTTAGATTCTTTGATTTTCTGCATGTAATGCATCATAGAATACCAGACATTCAAGTTGTACTATAGTGTAAGAGTACCTGATGCTCTCATCACGTTTTAGTGCTTTAAGTTGCATTTCTAACTTTTTATGCTCCGAAAAGACTTTTCAGCCTTAACAGAGTCCAAAAGTGCATTTTGTTGTCAAACACTTAGATTCTTTGATTTTCTGCATGTAATGCATCATAGAATACCAGACATTCAAGTTGTACTATAGTGCAAGAGTACCTGATGCTCTCATCACGTTTTAGTGCTTTAAGTTGCATTTCTAACTTTTTATGCTCCGAAAAGACTTTTCAGCCTTAACAGAGTCCAAAAGTGCATTTTGTTGTCAAACACTTAGATTATTTGATTTTCTGCATGTAATGCATCATAGAATACCAGACATTCAAGTTGTACTATAGTGTAAGAGTACCTGATGCTCTCATTACGTTTTACTGCTTTAAAGTGCATTCCTAACTTTTTATGCCCCGAAAAGACTTTTCAGACTTAACAGAGTCCAAAAGTGCATTTTGTTGTCAAACACTTAGATTCTTTGATTTTCTGCATGTAATGCATCATAGAATACCAGACATTCAAGTTGTACTATAGTGTAAGAGTACCTGATGCTCTCATTACGTTTTACTGCTTTAAAGTGCATTCCTAACTTTTTATGCCCCGAAAAGACTTTTCAGACTTAACAGAGTCCAAAAGTGCATTTTGTTGTCAAACACTTAGATTCTTTGATTTTCTGCATGTAATGCATCATAGAATACCAGACATTCAAGTTGTACTATAGTGTAAGAGTACCTGATGCTCTCATCACGTTTTAGTGCTTTAAGTTGCATTTCTAACTTTTTATGCTCCGAAAAGACTTTTCAGCCTTAACAGAGTCCAAAAGTGCATTTTGTTGTCAAACACTTAGATTCTTTGATTTTCTGCATGTAATGCATCATAGAATACCAGACATTCAAGTTGTACTATAGTGTAAGAGTACCTGATGCTCTCATCACGTTTTAGTGCTTTAAGTTGCATTTCTAACTTTTTATGCTCCGAAAAGACTTTTCAGCCTTAACAGAGTCCAAAAGTGCATTTTGTTGTCAAACACTTAGATTATGTGATTTTCTGCATGTAATGCATCATAGAATACCAGACATTCAAGTTGTACTATAGTGTAAGAGTACCTGATGCTCTCATCACGTTTTAGTGCTTTAAGTTGCATTTCTAACTTTTTATGCTCCGAAAAGACTTTTCAGCCTTAACAGAGTCCAAAAGTGCATTTTGTTGTCAAACACTTAGATTATGTGATTTTCTGCATGTAATGCATCATAGAATACCAGACATTCAAGTTGTACTATAGTGTAAGAGTACCTGATGCTCTCATCACGTTTTAGTGCTTTAAGTTGCATTTCTAACTTTTTATGCTCCGAAAAGACTTTTCAGCCTTAACAGAGTCCAAAAGTGCATTTTGTTGTCAAACACTTAGATTCTTTGATTTTCTGCATGTAATGCATCATAGAATACCAGACATTCAAGTTGTACTATAGTGTAAGAGTACCTGATGCTCTCATTACGTTTTACTGCTTTAAAGTGCATTCCTAACTTTTTATGCCCCGAAAAGACTTTTCAGACTTAACAGAGTCCAAAAGTGCATTTTGTTGTCAAACACTTAGATTCTTTGATTTTCTGCATGTAATGCATCATAGAATACCAGACATTCAAGTTGTACTATAGTGTAAGAGTACCTGATGCTCTCATCACGTTTTAGTGCTTTAAGTTGCATTTCTAACTTTTTATGCTCCGAAAAGACTTTTCAGCCTTAACAGAGTCCAAAAGTGCATTTTGTTGTCAAACACTTAGATTCTTTGATTTTCTGCATGTAATGCATCATAGAATACCAGACATTCAAGTTGTACTATAGTGTAAGAGTACCTGATGCTCTCATCACGTTTTAGTGCTTTAAGTTGCATTTCTAACTTTTTATGCTCCGAAAAGACTTTTCAGCCTTAACAGAGTCCAAAAGTGCATTTTGTTGTCAAACACTTAGATTATGTGATTTTCTGCATGTAATGCATCATAGAATACCAGACATTCAAGTTGTACTATAGTGTAAGAGTACCTGATGCTCTCATCACGTTTTAGTGCTTTAAGTTGCATTTCTAACTTTTTATGCTCCGAAAAGACTTTTCAGCCTTAACAGAGTCCAAAAGTGCATTTTGTTGTCAAACACTTAGATTATGTGATTTTCTGCATGTAATGCATCATAGAATACCAGACATTCAAGTTGTACTATAGTGTAAGAGTACCTGATGCTCTCATCACGTTTTACTGCTTTAAAGTGCATTCCTAACTTTTTATGCCCCGAAAAGACTTTTCAGACTTAACAGAGTCCAAAAGTGCATTTTGTTGTCAAACACTTAGATTCTATGATTTCCTACATGTAATGCATCATAGAATACCAGACATTCATGTTTCATTGTAATATAAGAGTACCTGATGCTCTCATCACGTTTTAGTGCTTTAAGTTGCATTTCTAACTTTTTATGCTCCGAAAAGACTTTTCAGCCTCAACAGAGTCCAAAAGTGCATTTTGTTTTAAACACTTAGATTATATGATTTCCTGCATGTAATGCATCATAGAATACCAGACATTCAAGTTGTACTATAGTGTAAGAGTACCTGATGCTATCATCACGTTTTAGACCTTTAAGTTGCATTTCTAACTTTTTATGCTCCGAAAAGACTTTTCAGCCTTAACAGAGTCCAAAAGTGCATTTTGTTTTTAAACACTTAGATTATATGATTTCCTGCATTTAATGCATCATAGAATACCAGACATTCAAGTTTCATTGTAATATAAGAGTACCTGATGCTCTCATTACGTTTTACTGCTTTAAAGTGCATTTCTAACTTTTTATGCCCCGAAAAGACTTTTCAGACTTAACAGAGTCCAAAAGTGCATTTTGTTGTCAAACACTTAGATTCTTTGATTTTCTGCATGTAATGCATCATAGAATACCAGACATTCAAGTTGTACTATAGTGTAAGAGTACCTGATGCTCTCATCACGTTTTAGTGCTTTAAGTTGCATTTCTAACTTTTTATGCTCCGAAAAGACTTTTCAGCCTTAACAGAGTCCAAAAGTGCATTTTGTTGTCAAACACTTAGATTCTTTGATTTTCTGCATGTAATGCATCATAGAATACCAGACATTCAAGTTTCATTGTAATATAAGAGTATTGATGCTCTCATTACGTTTTACTGCTTTAAAGTGCATTTCTAACTTTTTATGCCCCGAAAAGACTTTTCAGACTTAACAGAGTCCAAAAGTGCATTTTGTTGTCAAACACTTAGATTCTTTGATTTTCTGCATGTAATGCATCATAGAATACCAGACATTCAAGTTGTACTATAGTGTAAGAGTACCTGATGCTCTCATCACGTTTTAGTGCTTTAAGTTGCATTTCTAACTTTTTATGCTCCGAAAAGACTTTTCAGCCTTAACAGAGTCCAAAAGTGCATTTTGTTGTCAAACACTTAGATTCTTTGATTTTCTGCATGTAATGCATCATAGAATACCAGACATTCAAGTTGTACTATAGTGTAAGAGTACCTGATGCTCTCATCACGTTTTAGTGCTTTAAGTTGCATTTCTAACTTTTTATGCTCCGAAAAGACTTTTCAGCCTTAACAGAGTCCAAAAGTGCATTTTGTTGTCAAACACTTAGATTATGTGATTTTCTGCATGTAATGCATCATAGAATACCAGACATTCAAGTTGTACTATAGTGTAAGAGTACCTGATGCTCTCATTACGTTTTACTGCTTTAAAGTGCATTTCTAACTTTTTATGCCCCGAAAAGACTTTTCAGACTTAACAGAGTCCAAAAGTGCATTTTGTTGTCAAACACTTAGATTCTTTGATTTTCTGCATGTAATGCATCATAGAATACCAGACATTCAAGTTGTACTATAGTGTAAGAGTACCTGATGCTCTCATCACGTTTTAGTGCTTTAAGTTGCATTTCTAACTTTTTATGCTCCGAAAAGACTTTTCAGCCTTAACAGAGTCCAAAAGTGCATTTTGTTGTCAAACACTTAGATTCTTTGATTTTCTGCATGTAATGCATCATAGAATACCAGACATTCAAGTTTCATTGTAATATAAGAGTATTGATGCTCTCATTACGTTTTACTGCTTTAAAGTGCATTTCTAACTTTTTATGCCCCGAAAAGACTTTTCAGACTTAACAGAGTCCAAAAGTGCATTTTGTTGTCAAACACTTAGATTCTTTGATTTTCTGCATGTAATGCATCATAGAATACCAGACATTCAAGTTTCATTGTAATATAAGAGTATTGATGCTCTCATTACGTTTTACTGCTTTAAAGTGCATTTCTAACTTTTTATGCCCCGAAAAGACTTTTCAGACTTAACAGAGTCCAAAAGTGCATTTTGTTGTCAAACACTTAGATTCTATGATTTCCTACATGTAATGCATCATAGAATACCAGACATTCATGTTTCATTGTAATATAAGAGTACCTGATGCTCTCATCACGTTTTAGTGCTTTAAGTTGCATTTCTAACTTTTTATGCTCCGAAAAGACTTTTCAGCCTCAACAGAGTCCAAAAGTGCATTTTGTTTTAAACACTTAGATTATATGATTTCCTGCATGTAATGCATCATAGAATACCAGACATTCAAGTTGTACTATAGTGTAAGAGTACCTGATGCTATCATCACGTTTTAGACCTTTAAGTTGCATTTCTAACTTTTTATGCTCCGAAAAGACTTTTCAGCCTTAACAGAGTCCAAAAGTGCATTTTGTTTTTAAACACTTAGATTATATGATTTCCTGCATTTAATGCATCATAGAATACCAGACATTCAAGTTTCATTGTAATATAAGAGTACCTGATGCTCTCATTACGTTTTACTGCTTTAAAGTGCATTTCTAACTTTTTATGCCCTGAAAAGACTTTTCAGACTTAACAGAGTCCAAAAGTGCATTTTGTTGTCAAACACTTAGATTCTTTGATTTTCTGCATGTAATGCATCATAGAATACCAGACATTCAAGTTGTACTATAGTGTAAGAGTACCTGATGCTCTCATCACGTTTTAGTGCTTTAAGTTGCATTTCTAACTTTTTATGCTCCGAAAAGACTTTTCAGCCTTAACAGAGTCCAAAAGTGCATTTTGTTGTCAAACACTTAGATTCTTTGATTTTCTGCATGTAATGCATCATAGAATACCAGACATTCAAGTTTCATTGTAATATAAGAGTATTGATGCTCTCATTACGTTTTACTGCTTTAAAGTGCATTTCTAACTTTTTATGCCCCGAAAAGACTTTTCAGACTTAACAGAGTCCAAAAGTGCATTTTGTTGTCAAACACTTAGATTCTTTGATTTTCTGCATGTAATGCATCATAGAATACCAGACATTCAAGTTGTACTATAGTGTAAGAGTACCTGATGCTCTCATCACGTTTTAGTGCTTTAAGTTGCATTTCTAACTTTTTATGCTCCGAAAAGACTTTTCAGCCTTAACAGAGTCCAAAAGTGCATTTTGTTGTCAAACACTTAGATTCTTTGATTTTCTGCATGTAATGCATCATAGAATACCAGACATTCAAGTTGTACTATAGTGTAAGAGTACCTGATGCTCTCATCACGTTTTAGTGCTTTAAGTTGCATTTCTAACTTTTTATGCTCCGAAAAGACTTTTCAGCCTTAACAGAGTCCAAAAGTGCATTTTGTTGTCAAACACTTAGATTCTTTGATTTTCTGCATGTAATGCATCATAGAATACCAGACATTCAAGTTGTACTATAGTGTAAGAGTACCTGATGCTCTCATCACGTTTTAGTGCTTTAAGTTGCATTTCTAACTTTTTATGCTCCGAAAAGACTTTTCAGCCTTAACAGAGTCCAAAAGTGCATTTTGTTGTCAAACACTTAGATTATGTGATTTTCTGCATGTAATGCATCATAGAATACCAGACATTCAAGTTGTACTATAGTGTAAGAGTACCTGATGCTCTCATTACGTTTTACTGCTTTAAAGTGCATTCCTAACTTTTTATGCCCCGAAAAGACTTTTCAGACTTAACAGAGTCCAAAAGTGCATTTTGTTGTCAAACACTTAGATTCTTTGATTTTCTGCATGTAATGCATCATAGAATACCAGACATTCAAGTTGTACTATAGTGTAAGAGTACCTGATGCTCTAATCACGTTTTAGTGCTTTAAGTTGCATTTCTAACTTTTTATGCTCCGAAAAGACTTTTCAGCCTCAACAGAGTCCAAAAGTGCATTTTGTTTTTAAACACTCAGATTATATGATTTTCTGCATGTAATGCATCATAGAATACCAGACATTCAAGTTTCATTGTAATATAAGAGTACCTGATGCTCTCATTACGTTTTACTGCTTTAAAGTGCATTTCTAACTTTTTATGCCCCGAAAAGACTTTTCAGACTTAACAGAGTCCAAAAGTGCATTTTGTTGTCAAACACTTAGATTATGTGATTTTCTGCATGTAATGCATCATAGAATACCAGACATTCAAGTTTCATTGTAATATAAGAGTACCTGATGCTCTCATTACGTTTTACTGCTTTAAAGTGCATTTCTAACTTTTTATGCCCCGAAAAGACTTTTCAGACTTAACAGAGTCCAAAAGTGCATTTTGTTGTCAAACACTTAGATTCTTTGATTTTCTGCATGTAATGCATCATAGAATACCAGACATTCAAGTTGTACTATAGTGTAAGAGTACCTGATGCTCTCATCACGTTTTAGTGCTTTAAGTTGCATTTCTAACTTTTTATGCTCCGAAAAGACTTTTCAGCCTTAACAGAGTCCAAAAGTGCATTTTGTTGTCAAACACTTAGATTCTTTGATTTTCTGCATGTAATGCATCATAGAATACCAGACATTCAAGTTGTACTATAGTGTAAGAGTACCTGATGCTCTCATCACGTTTTAGTGCTTTAAGTTGCATTTCTAACTTTTTATGCTCCGAAAAGACTTTTCAGCCTTAACAGAGTCCAAAAGTGCATTTTGTTGTCAAACACTTAGATTATGTGATTTTCTGCATGTAATGCATCATAGAATACCAGACATTCAAGTTGTACTATAGTGTAAGAGTACCTGATGCTCTCATTACGTTTTACTGCTTTAAAGTGCATTCCTAACTTTTTATGCCCCGAAAAGACTTTTCAGACTTAACAGAGTCCAAAAGTGCATTTTGTTGTCAAACACTTAGATTCTTTGATTTTCTGCATGTAATGCATCATAGAATACCAGACATTCAAGTTGTACTATAGTGTAAGAGTACCTGATGCTCTCATCACGTTTTAGTGCTTTAAGTTGCATTTCTAACTTTTTATGCTCCGAAAAGACTTTTCAGCCTTAACAGAGTCCAAAAGTGCATTTTGTTGTCAAACACTTAGATTCTTTGATTTTCTGCATGTAATGCATCATAGAATACCAGACATTCAAGTTTCATTGTAATATAAGAGTATTGATGCTCTCATTACGTTTTACTGCTTTAAAGTGCATTTCTAACTTTTTATGCCCCGAAAAGACTTTTCAGACTTAACAGAGTCCAAAAGTGCATTTTGTTGTCAAACACTTAGATTCTTTGATTTTCTGCATGTAATGCATCATAGAATACCAGACATTCAAGTTGTACTATAGTGTAAGAGTACCTGATGCTCTCATCACGTTTTAGTGCTTTAAGTTGCATTTCTAACTTTTTATGCTCCGAAAAGACTTTTCAGCCTTAACAGAGTCCAAAAGTGCATTTTGTTGTCAAACACTTAGATTATGTGATTTTCTGCATGTAATGCATCATAGAATACCAGACATTCAAGTTGTACTATAGTGTAAGAGTACCTGATGCTCTCATTACGTTTTACTGCTTTAAAGTGCATTCCTAACTTTTTATGCCCCGAAAAGACTTTTCAGACTTAACAGAGTCCAAAAGTGCATTTTGTTGTCAAACACTTAGATTCTTTGATTTTCTGCATGTAATGCATCATAGAATACCAGACATTCAAGTTGTACTATAGTGTAAGAGTACCTGATGCTCTAATCACGTTTTAGTGCTTTAAGTTGCATTTCTAACTTTTTATGCTCCGAAAAGACTTTTCAGCCTCAACAGAGTCCAAAAGTGCATTTTGTTTTTAAACACTCAGATTATATGATTTTCTGCATGTAATGCATCATAGAATACCAGACATTCAAGTTTCATTGTAATATAAGAGTACCTGATGCTCTCATTACGTTTTACTGCTTTAAAGTGCATTTCTAACTTTTTATGCCCCGAAAAGACTTTTCAGACTTAACAGAGTCCAAAAGTGCATTTTGTTGTCAAACACTTAGATTATGTGATTTTCTGCATGTAATGCATCATAGAATACCAGACATTCAAGTTGTACTATAGTGTAAGAGTACCTGATGCTCTCATCACGTTTTAGTGCTTTAAGTTGCATTTCTAACTTTTTATGCTCCGAAAAGACTTTTCAGCCTTAACAGAGTCCAAAAGTGCATTTTGTTGTCAAACACTTAGATTCTTTGATTTTCTGCATGTAATGCATCATAGAATACCAGACATTCAAGTTGTACTATAGTGTAAGAGTACCTGATGCTCTCATCACGTTTTAGTGCTTTAAGTTGCATTTCTAACTTTTTATGCTCCGAAAAGACTTTTCAGCCTTAACAGAGTCCAAAAGTGCATTTTGTTGTCAAACACTTAGATTATGTGATTTTCTGCATGTAATGCATCATAGAATACCAGACATTCAAGTTGTACTATAGTGTAAGAGTACCTGATGCTCTCATCACGTTTTAGTGCTTTAAGTTGCATTTCTAACTTTTTATGCTCCGAAAAGACTTTTCAGCCTTAACAGAGTCCAAAAGTGCATTTTGTTTTTAAACACTTAGATTATATGATTTCCTGCATTTAATGCATCATAGAATACCAGACATTCAAGTTTCATTGTAATATAAGAGTACCTGATGCTCTCATTACGTTTTACTGCTTTAAAGTGCATTTCTAACTTTTTATGCCCCGAAAAGACTTTTCAGACTTAACAGAGTCCAAAAGTGCATTTTGTTGTCAAACACTTAGATTCTTTGATTTTCTGCATGTAATGCATCATAGAATACCAGACATTCAAGTTGTACTATAGTGTAAGAGTACCTGATGCTCTCATCACGTTTTAGTGCTTTAAGTTGCATTTTCTAACTTTTTATGCTCCGAAAAGACTTTTCAGCCTTAACAGAGTCCAAAAGTGCATTTTGTTGTCAAACACTTAGATTATGTGATTTTCTGCATGTAATGCATCATAGAATACCAGACATTCAAGTTGTACTATAGTGTAAGAGTACCTGATGCTCTCATTACGTTTTACTGCTTTAAAGTGCATTCCTAACTTTTTATGCCCCGAAAAGACTTTTCAGACTTAACAGAGTCCAAAAGTGCATTTTGTTGTCAAACACTTAGATTCTTTGATTTTCTGCATGTAATGCATCATAGAATACCAGACATTCAAGTTGTACTATAGTGTAAGAGTACCTGATGCTCTCATCACGTTTTAGTGCTTTAAGTTGCATTTCTAACTTTTTATGCTCCGAAAAGACTTTTCAGCCTTAACAGAGTCCAAAAGTGCATTTTGTTGTCAAACACTTAGATTATGTGATTTTCTGCATGTAATGCATCATAGAATACCAGACATTCAAGTTGTACTATAGTGTAAGAGTACCTGATGCTCTCATCACGTTTTAGTGCTTTAAGTTGCATTTCTAACTTTTTATGCTCCGAAAAGACTTTTCAGCCTTAACAGAGTCCAAAAGTGCATTTTGTTGTCAAACACTTAGATTCTTTGATTTTCTGCATGTAATGCATCATAGAATACCAGACATTCAAGTTGTACTATAGTGTAAGAGTACCTGATGCTCTCATCACGTTTTAGTGCTTTAAGTTGCATTTCTAACTTTTTATGCTCCGAAAAGACTTTTCAGCCTTAACAGAGTCCAAAAGTGCATTTTGTTTTTAAACACTTAGATTATATGATTTCCTGCATTTAATGCATCATAGAATACCAGACATTCAAGTTTCATTGTAATATAAGAGTACCTGATGCTCTCATTACGTTTTACTGCTTTAAAGTGCATTTCTAACTTTTTATGCCCCGAAAAGACTTTTCAGACTTAACAGAGTCCAAAAGTGCATTTTGTTGTCAAACACTTAGATTATGTGATTTTCTGCATGTAATGCATCATAGAATACCAGACATTCAAGTTGTACTATAGTGTAAGAGTACCTGATGCTCTCATTACGTTTTACTGCTTTAAAGTGCATTCCTAACTTTTTATGCCCCGAAAAGACTTTTCAGACTTAACAGAGTCCAAAAGTGCATTTTGTTGTCAAACACTTAGATTCTTTGATTTTCTGCATGTAATGCATCATAGAATACCAGACATTCAAGTTGTACTATAGTGTAAGAGTACCTGATGCTCTCATCACGTTTTAGTGCTTTAAGTTGCATTTCTAACTTTTTATGCTCCGAAAAGACTTTTCAGCCTTAACAGAGTCCAAAAGTGCATTTTGTTGTCAAACACTTAGATTATGTGATTTTCTGCATGTAATGCATCATAGAATACCAGACATTCAAGTTGTACTATAGTGTAAGAGTACCTGATGCTCTCATCACGTTTTAGTGCTTTAAGTTGCATTTCTAACTTTTTATGCTCCGAAAAGACTTTTCAGCCTTAACAGAGTCCAAAAGTGCATTTTGTTGTCAAACACTTAGATTCTTTGATTTTCTGCATGTAATGCATCATAGAATACCAGACATTCAAGTTGTACTATAGTGTAAGAGTACCTGATGCTCTCATCACGTTTTAGACCTTTAAGTTGCATTTCTAACTTTTTATGCTCCGAAAAGACTTTTCAGACTTAACAGAGTCCAAAAGTGCATTTTGTTGTCAAACACTTAGATTCTATGATTTCCTACATGTAATGCATCATAGAATACCAGACATTCAAGTTTCATTGTAATATAAGAGTACCTGATGCTCTCATTACGTTTTACTGCTTTAAAGTGCATTTCTAACTTTTTATGCCCCGAAAAGACTTTTCAGACTTAACAGAGTCCAAAAGTGCATTTTGTTGTCAAACACTTAGATTCTTTGATTTTCTGCATGTAATGCATCATAGAATACCAGACATTCAAGTTGTACTATATTGTAAGAGTACCTGATGCTCTCATCACGTTTTAGTGCTTTAAGTTGCATTTCTAACTTTTTATGCTCCGAAAAGACTTTTCAGACTTAACAGAGTCCAAAAGTGCATTTTGTTGTCAAACACTTAGATTATGTGATTTTCTGCATGTAATGCATCATAGAATACCAGACATTCAAGTTGTACTATAGTGTAAGAGTACCTGATGCTCTCATTACGTTTTACTGCTTTAAAGTGCATTCCTAACTTTTTATGCCCCGAAAAGACTTTTCAGACTTAACAGAGTCCAAAAGTGCATTTTGTTGTCAAACACTTAGATTCTTTGATTTTCTGCATGTAATGCATCATAGAATACCAGACATTCAAGTTGTACTATAGTGTAAGAGTACCTGATGCTCTCATCACGTTTTAGTGCTTTAAGTTGCATTTCTAACTTTTTATGCTCCGAAAAGACTTTTCAGCCTTAACAGAGTCCAAAAGTGCATTTTGTTGTCAAACACTTAGATTCTTTGATTTTCTGCATGTAATGCATCATAGAATACCAGACATTCAAGTTGTACTATAGTGTAAGAGTACCTGATGCTCTCATTACGTTTTACTGCTTTAAAGTGCATTCCTAACTTTTTTATGCCCCGAAAAGACTTTTCAGACTTAACAGAGTCCAAAAGTGCATTTTGTTGTCAAACACTTAGATTCTTTGATTTTCTGCATGTAATGCATCATAGAATACCAGACATTCAAGTTGTACTATAGTGTAAGAGTACCTGATGCTTTCATCACGTTTTAGTGCTTTAAGTTGCATTTCTAACTTTTTATGCTCCGAAAAGACTTTTCAGCCTTAACAGAGTCCAAAAGTGCATTTTGTTGTCAAACACTTAGATTCTTTGATTTTCTGCATGTAATGCATCATAGAATACCAGACATTCAAGTTGTACTATAGTGTAAGAGTACCTGATGCTCTCATCACGTTTTAGACCTTTAAGTTGCATTTCTAACTTTTTATGCTCCGAAAAGACTTTTCAGACTTAACAGAGTCCAAAAGTGCATTTTGTTGTCAAACACTTAGATTCTATGATTTCCTACATGTAATGCATCATAGAATACCAGACATTCAAGTTGTACTATAGTGTAAGAGTACCTGATGCTCTCATTACGTTTTACTGCTTTAAAGTGCATTCCTAACTTTTTATGCCCCGAAAAGACTTTTCAGACTTAACAGAGTCCAAAAGTGCATTTTGTTGTCAAACACTTAGATTCTTTGATTTTCTGCATGTAATGCATCATAGAATACCAGACATTCAAGTTGTACTATAGTGTAAGAGTACCTGATGCTCTCATCACGTTTTAGTGCTTTAAGTTGCATTTCTAACTTTTTATGCTCCGAAAAGACTTTTCAGCCTTAACAGAGTCCAAAAGTGCATTTTGTTGTCAAACACTTAGATTCTTTGATTTTCTGCATGTAATGCATCATAGAATACCAGACATTCAAGTTGTACTATAGTGTAAGAGTACCTGATGCTCTCATCACGTTTTAGACCTTTAAGTTGCATTTCTAACTTTTTATGCTCCGAAAAGACTTTTCAGACTTAACAGAGTCCAAAAGTGCATTTTGTTGTCAAACACTTAGATTCTATGATTTCCTACATGTAATGCATCATAGAATACCAGACATTCAAGTTTCATTGTAATATAAGAGTACCTGATGCTCTCATTACGTTTTACTGCTTTAAAGTGCATTTCTAACTTTTTATGCCCCGAAAAGACTTTTCAGACTTAACAGAGTCCAAAAGTGCATTTTGTTGTCAAACACTTAGATTATGTGATTTTCTGCATGTAATGCATCATAGAATACCAGACATTCAAGTTGTACTATAGTGTAAGAGTACCTGATGCTCTCATTACGTTTTACTGCTTTAAAGTGCATTCCTAACTTTTTATGCCCCGAAAAGACTTTTCAGACTTAACAGAGTCCAAAAGTGCATTTTGTTGTCAAACACTTAGATTCTTTGATTTTCTGCATGTAATGCATCATAGAATACCAGACATTCAAGTTGTACTATAGTGTAAGAGTACCTGATGCTCTCATCACGTTTTAGTGCTTTAAGTTGCATTTCTAACTTTTTATGCTCCGAAAAGACTTTTCAGCCTTAACAGAGTCCAAAAGTGCATTTTGTTGTCAAACACTTAGATTCTTTGATTTTCTGCATGTAATGCATCATAGAATACCAGACATTCAAGTTGTACTATATTGTAAGAGTACCTGATGCTCTCATCACGTTTTAGTGCTTTAAGTTGCATTTCTAACTTTTTATGCTCCGAAAAGACTTTTCAGACTTAACAGAGTCCAAAAGTGCATTTTGTTGTCAAACACTTAGATTATATGATTTCCTGCATTTAATGCATCATAGAATACCAGACATTCAAGTTTCATTGTAATATAAGAGTACCTGATGCTCTCATCACGTTTTAGTGCTTTAAGTTGCATTTCTAACTTTTTATGCTCCGAAAAGACTTTTCAGCCTTAACAGAGTCCAAAAGTGCATTTTGTTGTCAAACACTTAGATTCTTTGATTTTCTGCATGTAATGCATCATAGAATACCAGACATTCAAGTTGTACTATAGTGTAAGAGTACCTGATGCTCTCATCACGTTTTAGTGCTTTAAGTTGCATTTCTAACTTTTTATGCTCCGAAAAGACTTTTCAGCCTCAACAGAGTCCAAAAGTGCATTTTGTTTTTAAACACTCAGATTATATGATTTTCTGCATGTAATGCATCATAGAATACCAGACATTCAAGTTTCATTGTAATATAAGAGTACCTGATGCTCTCATTACGTTTTACTGCTTTAAAGTGCATTTCTAACTTTTTATGCCCCGAAAAGACTTTTCAGACTTAACAGAGTCCAAAAGTGCATTTTGTTGTCAAACACTTAGATTATGTGATTTTTCTGCATGTAATGCATCATAGAATACCAGACATTCAAGTTGTACTATAGTGTAAGAGTACCTGATGCTCTCATCACGTTTTAGTGCTTTAAGTTGCATTTCTAACTTTTTTATGCTCCGAAAAGACTTTTCAGCCTTAACAGAGTCCAAAAGTGCATTTTGTTGTCAAACACTTAGATTCTTTGATTTTCTGCATGTAATGCATCATAGAATACCAGACATTCAAGTTGTACTATAGGTGTAAGAGTACCTGATGCTCTCATCACGTTTTAGGTGCTTTAAGTTGCATTTCTAACTTTTTATGCTCCGAAAAGACTTTTCAGCCTTAACAGAGTCCAAAAGTGCATTTTGTTGTCAAACACTTAGATTATGTGATTTTCTGCATGTAATGCATCATAGAATACCAGACATTCAAGTTGTACTATAGTGTAAGAGTACCTGATGCTCTCATCACGTTTTAGTGCTTTAAGTTGCATTTCTAACTTTTTATGCTCCGAAAAGACTTTTCAGCCTTAACAGAGTCCAAAAGTGCATTTTGTTGTCAAACACTTAGATTCTTTGATTTTCTGCATGTAATGCATCATAGAATACCAGACATTCAAGTTGTACTATAGTGTAAGAGTACCTGATGCTCTCATTACGTTTTACTGCTTTAAAGTGCATTCCTAACTTTTTATGCCCCGAAAAGACTTTTCAGACTTAACAGAGTCCAAAAGTGCATTTTGTTGTCAAACACTTAGATTCTTTGATTTTCTGCATGTAATGCATCATAGAATACCAGACATTCAAGTTGTACTATAGTGTAAGAGTACCTGATGCTCTCATCACGTTTTAGTGCTTTAAGTTGCATTTCTAACTTTTTATGCTCCGAAAAGACTTTTCAGCCTTAACAGAGTCCAAAAGTGCATTTTGTTGTCAAACACTTAGATTCTTTGATTTTCTGCATGTAATGCATCATAGAATACCAGACATTCAAGTTGTACTATAGTGTAAGAGTACCTGATGCTCTCATTACGTTTTACTGCTTTAAAGTGCATTCCTAACTTTTTATGCCCCGAAAAGACTTTTCAGCCTTAACAGAGTCCAAAAGTGCATTTTGTTGTCAAACACTTAGATTCTTTGATTTTCTGCATGTAATGCATCATAGAATACCAGACATTCAAGTTGTACTATATTGTAAGAGTACCTGATGCTCTCATCACGTTTTAGTGCTTTAAGTTGCATTTCTAACTTTTTATGCTCCGAAAAGACTTTTCAGACTTAACAGAGTCCAAAAGTGCATTTTGTTGTCAAACACTTAGATTATGTGATTTTCTGCATGTAATGCATCATAGAATACCAGACATTCAAGTTGTACTATAGTGTAAGAGTACCTGATGCTCTCATTACGTTTTACTGCTTTAAAGTGCATTCCTAACTTTTTATGCCCCGAAAAGACTTTTCAGACTTAACAGAGTCCAAAAGTGCATTTTGTTGTCAAACACTTAGATTCTTTGATTTTCTGCATGTAATGCATCATAGAATACCAGACATTCAAGTTGTACTATAGTGTAAGAGTACCTGATGCTCTCATCACGTTTTAGTGCTTTAAGTTGCATTTCTAACTTTTTATGCTCCGAAAAGACTTTTCAGACTTAACAGAGTCCAAAAGTGCATTTTGTTGTCAAACACTTAGATTATATGATTTCCTGCATTTAATGCATCATAGAATACCAGACATTCAAGTTTCATTGTAATATAAGAGTACCTGATGCTCTCATCACGTTTTAGTGCTTTAAGTTGCATTTCTAACTTTTTATGCTCCGAAAAGACTTTTCAGCCTTAACAGAGTCCAAAAGTGCATTTTGTTGTCAAACACTTAGATTCTTTGATTTTCTGCATGTAATGCATCATAGAATACCAGACATTCAAGTTGTACTATAGTGTAAGAGTACCTGATGCTCTCATCACGTTTTAGTGCTTTAAGTTGCATTTCTAACTTTTTATGCTCCGAAAAGACTTTTCAGCCTCAACAGAGTCCAAAAGTGCATTTTGTTTTTAAACACTCAGATTATATGATTTTCTGCATGTAATGCATCATAGAATACCAGACATTCAAGTTTCATTGTAATATAAGAGTACCTGATGCTCTCATTACGTTTTACTGCTTTAAAGTGCATTTCTAACTTTTTATGCCCCGAAAAGACTTTTCAGACTTAACAGAGTCCAAAAGTGCATTTTGTTGTCAAACACTTAGATTATGTGATTTTCTGCATGTAATGCATCATAGAATACCAGACATTCAAGTTGTACTATAGTGTAAGAGTACCTGATGCTCTCATCACGTTTTAGTGCTTTAAGTTGCATTTCTAACTTTTTATGCTCCGAAAAGACTTTTCAGCCTTAACAGAGTCCAAAAGTGCATTTTGTTGTCAAACACTTAGATTCTTTGATTTTCTGCATGTAATGCATCATAGAATACCAGACATTCAAGTTGTACTATAGTGTAAGAGTACCTGATGCTCTCATCACGTTTCAGTGCTTTAAGTTGCATTTCTAACTTTTTATGCTCCGAAAAGACTTTTCAGCCTTAACAGAGTCCAAAAGTGCATTTTGTTGTCAAACACTTAGATTATGTGATTTTCTGCATGTAATGCATCATAGAATACCAGACATTCAAGTTGTACTATAGTGTAAGAGTACCTGATGCTCTCATCACGTTTTAGTGCTTTAAGTTGCATTTCTAACTTTTTATGCTCCGAAAAGACTTTTCAGCCTTAACAGAGTCCAAAAGTGCATTTTGTTGTCAAACACTTAGATTCTTTGATTTTCTGCATGTAATGCATCATAGAATACCAGACATTCAAGTTGTACTATAGTGTAAGAGTACCTGATGCTCTCATTACGTTTTACTGCTTTAAAGTGCATTCCTAACTTTTTATGCCCCGAAAAGACTTTTCAGACTTAACAGAGTCCAAAAGTGCATTTTGTTGTCAAACACTTAGATTCTTTGATTTTCTGCATGTAATGCATCATAGAATACCAGACATTCAAGTTGTACTATAGTGTAAGAGTACCTGATGCTCTCATCACGTTTTAGTGCTTTAAGTTGCATTTCTAACTTTTTATGCTCCGAAAAGACTTTTCAGCCTTAACAGAGTCCAAAAGTGCATTTTGTTGTCAAACACTTAGATTCTTTGATTTTCTGCATGTAATGCATCATAGAATACCAGACATTCAAGTTGTACTATAGTGTAAGAGTACCTGATGCTCTCATTACGTTTTACTGCTTTAAAGTGCATTCCTAACTTTTTATGCCCCGAAAAGACTTTTCAGCCTTAACAGAGTCCAAAAGTGCATTTTGTTGTCAAACACTTAGATTCTTTGATTTTCTGCATGTAATGCATCATAGAATACCAGACATTCAAGTTGTACTATATTGTAAGAGTACCTGATGCTCTCATCACGTTTTAGTGCTTTAAGTTGCATTTCTAACTTTTTATGCTCCGAAAAGACTTTTCAGACTTAACAGAGTCCAAAAGTGCATTTTGTTGTCAAACACTTAGATTATGTGATTTTCTGCATGTAATGCATCATAGAATACCAGACATTCAAGTTGTACTATAGTGTAAGAGTACCTGATGCTCTCATTACGTTTTACTGCTTTAAAGTGCATTCCTAACTTTTTATGCCCCGAAAAGACTTTTCAGACTTAACAGAGTCCAAAAGTGCATTTTGTTGTCAAACACTTAGATTCTTTGATTTTCTGCATGTAATGCATCATAGAATACCAGACATTCAAGTTGTACTATAGTGTAAGAGTACCTGATGCTCTCATCACGTTTTAGTGCTTTAAGTTGCATTTCTAACTTTTTATGCTCCGAAAAGACTTTTCAGCCTTAACAGAGTCCAAAAGTGCATTTTGTTGTCAAACACTTAGATTCTTTGATTTTCTGCATGTAATGCATCATAGAATACCAGACATTCAAGTTGTACTATAGTGTAAGAGTACCTGATGCTCTCATCACGTTTTAGTGCTTTAAGTTGCATTTCTAACTTTTTATGCTCCGAAAAGACTTTTCAGCCTTAACAGAGTCCAAAAGTGCATTTTGTTGTCAAACACTTAGATTATGTGATTTTCTGCATGTAATGCATCATAGAATACCAGACATTCAAGTTGTACTATAGTGTAAGAGTACCTGATGCTCTCATCACGTTTTAGTGCTTTAAGTTGCATTTCTAACTTTTTATGCTCCGAAAAGACTTTTCAGCCTTAACAGAGTCCAAAAGTGCATTTTGTTGTCAAACACTTAGATTCTTTGATTTTCTGCATGTAATGCATCATAGAATACCAGACATTCAAGTTGTACTATAGTGTAAGAGTACCTGATGCTCTCATTACGTTTTACTGCTTTAAAGTGCATTCCTAACTTTTTATGCCCCGAAAAGACTTTTCAGACTTAACAGAGTCCAAAAGTGCATTTTGTTGTCAAACACTTAGATTCTTTGATTTTCTGCATGTAATGCATCATAGAATACCAGACATTCAAGTTGTACTATAGTGTAAGAGTACCTGATGCTCTCATCACGTTTTAGTGCTTTAAGTTGCATTTCTAACTTTTTATGCTCCGAAAAGACTTTTCAGCCTTAACAGAGTCCAAAAGTGCATTTTGTTGTCAAACACTTAGATTCTTTGATTTTCTGCATGTAATGCATCATAGAATACCAGACATTCAAGTTGTACTATAGTGTAAGAGTACCTGATGCTCTCATTACGTTTTACTGCTTTAAAGTGCATTCCTAACTTTTTATGCCCCGAAAAGACTTTTCAGACTTAACAGAGTCCAAAAGTGCATTTTGTTGTCAAACACTTAGATTCTTTGATTTTCTGCATGTAATGCATCATAGAATACCAGACATTCAAGTTGTACTATAGTGTAAGAGTACCTGATGCTCTCATCACGTTTTAGTGCTTTAAGTTGCATTTCTAACTTTTTATGCTCCGAAAAGACTTTTCAGACTTAACAGAGTCCAAAAGTGCATTTTGTTGTCAAACACTTAGATTATATGATTTCCTGCATTTAATGCATCATAGAATACCAGACATTCAAGTTTCATTGTAATATAAGAGTACCTGATGCTCTCATCACGTTTTAGTGCTTTAAGTTGCATTTCTAACTTTTTATGCTCCGAAAAGACTTTTCAGCCTTAACAGAGTCCAAAAGTGCATTTTGTTGTCAAACACTTAGATTCTTTGATTTTCTGCATGTAATGCATCATAGAATACCAGACATTCAAGTTGTACTATAGTGTAAGAGTACCTGATGCTCTCATCACGTTTTAGTGCTTTAAGTTGCATTTCTAACTTTTTATGCTCCGAAAAGACTTTTCAGCCTCAACAGAGTCCAAAAGTGCATTTTGTTTTTAAACACTCAGATTATATGATTTTCTGCATGTAATGCATCATAGAATACCAGACATTCAAGTTTCATTGTAATATAAGAGTACCTGATGCTCTCATTACGTTTTACTGCTTTAAAGTGCATTTCAAACTTTTTATGCCCCGAAAAGACTTTTCAGACTTAACAGAGTCCAAAAGTGCATTTTGTTGTCAAACACTTAGATTATGTGATTTTCTGCATGTAATGCATCATAGAATACCAGACATTCAAGTTGTACTATAGTGTAAGAGTACCTGATGCTCTCATCACGTTTTAGTGCTTTAAGTTGCATTTCTAACTTTTTATGCTCCGAAAAGACTTTTCAGCCTTAACAGAGTCCAAAAGTGCATTTTGTTGTCAAACACTTAGATTCTTTGATTTTCTGCATGTAATGCATCATAGAATACCAGACATTCAAGTTGTACTATAGTGTAAGAGTACCTGATGCTCTCATCACGTTTTAGTGCTTTAAGTTGCATTTCTAACTTTTTATGCTCCGAAAAGACTTTTCAGCCTTAACAGAGTCCAAAAGTGCATTTTGTTGTCAAACACTTAGATTATGTGATTTTCTGCATGTAATGCATCATAGAATACCAGACATTCAAGTTGTACTATAGTGTAAGAGTACCTGATGCTCTCATCACGTTTTAGTGCTTTAAGTTGCATTTCTAACTTTTTATGCTCCGAAAAGACTTTTCAGCCTTAACAGAGTCCAAAAGTGCATTTTGTTTTTAAACACTTAGATTATATGATTTCCTGCATTTAATGCATCATAGAATACCAGACATTCAAGTTTCATTGTAATATAAGAGTACCTGATGCTCTCATTACGTTTTACTGCTTTAAAGTGCATTTCTAACTTTTTATGCCCCGAAAAGACTTTTCAGACTTAACAGAGTCCAAAAGTGCATTTTGTTGTCAAACACTTAGATTCTTTGATTTTCTGCATGTAATGCATCATAGAATACCAGACATTCAAGTTGTACTATAGTGTAAGAGTACCTGATGCTCTCATCACGTTTTAGTGCTTTAAGTTGCATTTCTAACTTTTTATGCTCCGAAAAGACTTTTCAGCCTTAACAGAGTCCAAAAGTGCATTTTGTTGTCAAACACTTAGATTATGTGATTTTCTGCATGTAATGCATCATAGAATACCAGACATTCAAGTTGTACTATAGTGTAAGAGTACCTGATGCTCTCATTACGTTTTACTGCTTTAAAGTGCATTCCTAACTTTTTATGCCCCGAAAAGACTTTTCAGACTTAACAGAGTCCAAAAGTGCATTTTGTTGTCAAACACTTAGATTCTTTGATTTTCTGCATGTAATGCATCATAGAATACCAGACATTCAAGTTGTACTATAGTGTAAGAGTACCTGATGCTCTCATCACGTTTTAGTGCTTTAAGTTGCATTTCTAACTTTTTATGCTCCGAAAAGACTTTTCAGCCTTAACAGAGTCCAAAAGTGCATTTTGTTGTCAAACACTTAGATTATGTGATTTTCTGCATGTAATGCATCATAGAATACCAGACATTCAAGTTGTACTATAGTGTAAGAGTACCTGATGCTCTCATCACGTTTTAGTGCTTTAAGTTGCATTTCTAACTTTTTATGCTCCGAAAAGACTTTTCAGCCTTAACAGAGTCCAAAAGTGCATTTTGTTGTCAAACACTTAGATTCTTTGATTTTCTGCATGTAATGCATCATAGAATACCAGACATTCAAGTTGTACTATAGTGTAAGAGTACCTGATGCTCTCATCACGTTTTAGTGCTTTAAGTTGCATTTCTAACTTTTTATGCTCCGAAAAGACTTTTCAGCCTTAACAGAGTCCAAAAGTGCATTTTGTTTTTAAACACTTAGATTACATGATTTCCTGCATTTAATGCATCATAGAATACCAGACATTCAAGTTTCATTGTAATATAAGAGTACCTGATGCTCTCATTACGTTTTACTGCTTTAAAGTGCATTTCTAACTTTTTATGCCCCGAAAAGACTTTTCAGACTTAACAGAGTCCAAAAGTGCATTTTGTTGTCAAACACTTAGATTATGTGATTTTCTGCATGTAATGCATCATAGAATACCAGACATTCAAGTTGTACTATAGTGTAAGAGTACCTGATGCTCTCATCACGTTTTAGTGCTTTAAGTTGCATTTCTAACTTTTTATGCTCCGAAAAGACTTTTCAGCCTTAACAGAGTCCAAAAGTGCATTTTGTTGTCAAACACTTAGATTATGTGATTTTCTGCATTTAATGCATCATAGAATACCAGACATTCAAGTTGTACTATAGTGTAAGAGTACCTGATGCTCTCATTACGTTTTACTGCTTTAAAGTGCATTCCTAACTTTTTATGCCCCGAAAAGACTTTTCAGACTTAACAGAGTCCAAAAGTGCATTTTGTTGTCAAACACTTAGATTCTATGATTTCCTACATGTAATGCATCATAGAATACCAGACATTCAAGTTTCATTGTAATATAAGAGTACCTGATGCTCTCATTACGTTTTACTGCTTTAAAGTGCATTTCTAACTTTTTATGCCCCGAAAAGACTTTTCAGACTTAACAGAGTCCAAAAGTGCATTTTGTTGTCAAACACTTAGATTCTTTGATTTTCTGCATGTAATGCATCATAGAATACCAGACATTCAAGTTGTACTATAGTGTAAGAGTACCTGATGCTCTCATCACGTTTTAGTGCTTTAAGTTGCATTTCTAACTTTTTATGCTCCGAAAAGACTTTTCAGCCTTAACAGAGTCCAAAAGTGCATTTTGTTGTCAAACACTTAGATTCTTTGATTTTCTGCATGTAATGCATCATAGAATACCAGACATTCAAGTTGTACTATAGTGTAAGAGTACCTGATGCTCTCATTACGTTTTACTGCTTTAAAGTGCATTCCTAACTTTTTATGCCCCGAAAAGACTTTTCAGACTTAACAGAGTCCAAAAGTGCATTTTGTTGTCAAACACTTAGATTCTATGATTTTCTGCATGTAATGCATCATAGAATACCAGACATTCAAGTTGTACTATAGTGTAAGAGTACCTGATGCTCTCATCACGTTTTAGACCTTTAAGTTGCATTTCTAACTTTTTATGCTCCGAAAAGACTTTTCAGACTTAACAGAGTCCAAAAGTGCATTTTGTTGTCAAACACTTAGATTCTATGATTTCCTACATGTAATGCATCATAGAATACCAGACATTCAAGTTTCATTGTAATATAAGAGTACCTGATGCTCTCATTACGTTTTACTGCTTTAAAGTGCATTTCTAACTTTTTATGCCCCGAAAAGACTTTTCAGACTTAACAGAGTCCAAAAGTGCATTTTGTTGTCAAACACTTAGATTCTTTGATTTTCTGCATGTAATGCATCATAGAATACCAGACATTCAAGTTGTACTATAGTGTAAGAGTACCTGATGCTCTCATCACGTTTTAGACCTTTAAGTTGCATTTCTAACTTTTTATGCTCCGAAAAGACTTTTCAGACTTAACAGAGTCCAAAAGTGCATTTTGTTGTCAAACACTTAGATTCTATGATTTCCTACATGTAATGCATCATAGAATACCAGACATTCAAGTTGTACTATAGTGTAAGAGTACCTGATGCTCTCATTACGTTTTACTGCTTTAAAGTGCATTCCTAACTTTTTATGCCCCGAAAAGACTTTTCAGACTTAACAGAGTCCAAAAGTGCATTTTGTTGTCAAACACTTAGATTCTTTGATTTTCTGCATGTAATGCATCATAGAATACCAGACATTCAAGTTGTACTATAGTGTAAGAGTACCTGATGCTCTCATCACGTTTTAGTGCTTTAAGTTGCATTTCTAACTTTTTATGCTCCGAAAAGACTTTTCAGCCTTAACAGAGTCCAAAAGTGCATTTTGTTGTCAACACTTAGATTCTTTGATTTTCTGCATGTAATGCATCATAGAATACCAGACATTCAAGTTGTACTATAGTGTAAGAGTACCTGATGCTCTCATCACGTTTTAGACCTTTAAGTTGCATTTCTAACTTTTTATGCTCCGAAAAGACTTTTCAGACTTAACAGAGTCCAAAAGTGCATTTTGTTGTCAAACACTTAGATTCTATGATTTCCTACATGTAATGCATCATAGAATACCAGACATTCAAGTTTCATTGTAATATAAGAGTACCTGATGCTCTCATTACGTTTTACTGCTTTAAAGTGCATTTCTAACTTTTTATGCCCCGAAAAGACTTTTCAGACTTAACAGAGTCCAAAAGTGCATTTTGTTGTCAAACACTTAGATTATGTGATTTTCTGCATGTAATGCATCATAGAATACCAGACATTCAAGTTGTACTATAGTGTAAGAGTACCTGATGCTCTCATTACGTTTTACTGCTTTAAAGTGCAATCCTAACTTTTTATGCCCCGAAAAGACTTTTCAGACTTAACAGAGTCCAAAAGTGCATTTTGTTGTCAAACACTTAGATTCTTTGATTTTCTGCATGTAATGCATCATAGAATACCAGACATTCAAGTTGTACTATAGTGTAAGAGTACCTGATGCTCTCATCACGTTTTAGTGCTTTAAGTTGCATTTCTAACTTTTTATGCTCCGAAAAGACTTTTCAGCCTTAACAGAGTCCAAAAGTGCATTTTGTTGTCAAACACTTAGATTCTTTGATTTTCTGCATGTAATGCATCATAGAATACCAGACATTCAAGTTGTACTATATTGTAAGAGTACCTGATGCTCTCATCACGTTTTAGTGCTTTAAGTTGCATTTCTAACTTTTTATGCTCCGAAAAGACTTTTCAGCCTTAACAGAGTCCAAAAGTGCATTTTGTTGTCAAACACTTAGATTCTTTGATTTTCTGCATGTAATGCATCATAGAATACCAGACATTCAAGTTGTACTATAGTGTAAGAGTACCTGATGCTCTCATCACGTTTTAGTGCTTTAAGTTGCATTTCTAACTTTTTATGCTCCGAAAAGACTTTTCAGCCTTAACAGAGTCCAAAAGTGCATTTTGTTGTCAAACACTTAGATTATGTGATTTTCTGCATGTAATGCATCATAGAATACCAGACATTCAAGTTGTACTATAGTGTAAGAGTACCTGATGCTCTCATTACGTTTTACTGCTTTAAAGTGCATTCCTAACTTTTTATGCCCCGAAAAGACTTTTCAGACTTAACAGAGTCCAAAAGTGCATTTTGTTGTCAAACACTTAGATTCTTTGATTTTCTGCATGTAATGCATCATAGAATACCAGACATTCAAGTTGTACTATAGTGTAAGAGTACCTGATGCTCTCATCACGTTTTAGTGCTTTAAGTTGCATTTCTAACTTTTTATGCTCCGAAAAGACTTTTCAGCCTTAACAGAGTCCAAAAGTGCATTTTGTTGTCAAACACTTAGATTCTTTGATTTTCTGCATGTAATGCATCATAGAATACCAGACATTCAAGTTGTACTATAGTGTAAGAGTACCTGATGCTCTCATCACGTTTTAGACCTTTAAGTTGCATTTCTAACTTTTTATGCTCCGAAAAGACTTTTCAGACTTAACAGAGTCCAAAAGTGCATTTTGTTGTCAAACACTTAGATTCTATGATTTCCTACATGTAATGCATCATAGAATACCAGACATTCAAGTTTCATTGTAATATAAGAGTACCTGATGCTCTCATTACGTTTTACTGCTTTAAAGTGCATTTCTAACTTTTTATGCCCCGAAAAGACTTTTCAGACTTAACAGAGTCCAAAAGTGCATTTTGTTGTCAAACACTTAGATTCTTTGATTTTCTGCATGTAATGCATCATAGAATACCAGACATTCAAGTTGTACTATAGTGTAAGAGTACCTGATGCTCTCATCACGTTTTAGTGCTTTAAGTTGCATTTCTAACTTTTTATGCTCCGAAAAGACTTTTCAGCCTTAACAGAGTCCAAAAGTGCATTTTGTTGTCAAACACTTAGATTCTTTGATTTTCTGCATGTAATGCATCATAGAATACCAGACATTCAAGTTGTACTATAGTGTAAGAGTACCTGATGCTCTCATTACGTTTTACTGCTTTAAAGTGCATTCCTAACTTTTTATGCCCCGAAAAGACTTTTCAGCCTTAACAGAGTCCAAAAGTGCATTTTGTTGTCAAACACTTAGATTCTTTGATTTTCTGCATGTAATGCATCATAGAATACCAGACATTCAAGTTGTACTATATTGTAAGAGTACCTGATGCTCTCATCACGTTTTAGTGCTTTAAGTTGCATTTCTAACTTTTTATGCTCCGAAAAGACTTTTCAGACTTAACAGAGTCCAAAAGTGCATTTTGTTGTCAAACACTTAGATTATGTGATTTTCTGCATGTAATGCATCATAGAATACCAGACATTCAAGTTGTACTATAGTGTAAGAGTACCTGATGCTCTCATCACGTTTTAGTGCTTTAAGTTGCATTTCTAACTTTTTATGCTCCGAAAAGACTTTTCAGCCTTAACAGAGTCCAAAAGTGCATTTTGTTGTCAAACACTTAGATTATGTGATTTTCTGCATGTAATGCATCATAGAATACCAGACATTCAAGTTGTACTATAGTGTAAGAGTACCTGATGCTCTCATTACGTTTTACTGCTTTAAAGTGCATTCCTAACTTTTTATGCCCCGAAAAGACTTTTCAGACTTAACAGAGTCCAAAAGTGCATTTTGTTGTCAAACACTTAGATTCTTTGATTTTCTGCATGTAATGCATCATAGAATACCAGACATTCAAGTTGTACTATAGTGTAAGAGTACCTGATGCTCTCATCACGTTTTAGTGCTTTAAGTTGCATTTCTAACTTTTTATGCTCCGAAAAGACTTTTCAGCCTTAACAGAGTCCAAAAGTGCATTTTGTTGTCAAACACTTAGATTATGTGATTTTCTGCATGTAATGCATCATAGAATACCAGACATTCAAGTTGTACTATAGTGTAAGAGTACCTGATGCTCTCATCACGTTTTAGTGCTTTAAGTTGCATTTCTAACTTTTTATGCTCCGAAAAGACTTTTCAGCCTTAACAGAGTCCAAAAGTGCATTTTGTTGTCAAACACTTAGATTATGTGATTTTCTGCATGTAATGCATCATAGAATACCAGACATTCAAGTTGTACTATAGTGTAAGAGTACCTGATGCTCTCATTACGTTTTACTGCTTTAAAGTGCATTCCTAACTTTTTATGCCCCGAAAAGACTTTTCAGACTTAACAGAGTCCAAAAGTGCATTTTGTTGTCAAACACTTAGATTCTTTGATTTTCTGCATGTAATGCATCATAGAATACCAGACATTCAAGTTGTACTATAGTGTAAGAGTACCTGATGCTCTCATCACGTTTTAGTGCTTTAAGTTGCATTTCTAACTTTTTATGCTCCGAAAAGACTTTTCAGCCTTAACAGAGTCCAAAAGTGCATTTTGTTGTCAAACACTTAGATTATGTGATTTTCTGCATGTAATGCATCATAGAATACCAGACATTCAAGTTGTACTATAGTGTAAGAGTACCTGATGCTCTCATCACGTTTTAGTGCTTTAAGTTGCATTTCTAACTTTTTATGCTCCGAAAAGACTTTTCAGCCTTAACAGAGTCCAAAAGTGCATTTTGTTGTCAAACACTTAGATTATGTGATTTTCTGCATGTAATGCATCATAGAATACCAGACATTCAAGTTTCATTGTAATATAAGAGTACCTGATGCTCTCATTACGTTTTACTGCTTTAAAGTGCATTCCTAACTTTTTATGCCCCGAAAAGACTTTTCAGACTTAACAGAGTCCAAAAGTGCATTTTGTTGTCAAACACTTAGATTATGTGATTTTCTGCATGTAATGCATCATAGAATACCAGACATTCAAGTTGTACTATAGTGTAAGAGTACCTGATGCTCTCATCACGTTTTAGTGCTTTAAGTTGCATTTCTAACTTTTTATGCTCCGAAAAGACTTTTCAGCCTTAACAGAGTCCAAAAGTGCATTTTGTTGTCAAACACTTAGATTATGTGATTTTCTGCATGTAATGCATCATAGAATACCAGACATTCAAGTTGTACTATAGTGTAAGAGTACCTGATGCTCTCATCACGTTTTAGTGCTTTAAGTTGCATTTCTAACTTTTTATGCTCCGAAAAGACTTTTCAGCCTTAACAGAGTCCAAAAGTGCATTTTGTTGTCAAACACTTAGATTCTTTGATTTTCTGCATGTAATGCATCATAGAATACCAGACATTCAAGTTGTACTATAGTGTAAGAGTACCTGATGCTCTCATTACGTTTTACTGCTTTAAAGTGCATTCCTAACTTTTTATGCCCCGAAAAGACTTTTCAGACTTAACAGAGTCCAAAAGTGCATTTTGTTGTCAAACACTTAGATTCTTTGATTTTCTGCATGTAATGCATCATAGAATACCAGACATTCAAGTTGTACTATAGTGTAAGAGTACCTGATGCTTTCATCACGTTTTAGTGCTTTAAGTTGCATTTCTAACTTTTTATGCTCCGAAAAGACTTTTCAGCCTTAACAGAGTCCAAAAGTGCATTTTGTTGTCAAACACTTAGATTCTTTGATTTTCTGCATGTAATGCATCATAGAATACCAGACATTCAAGTTGTACTATAGTGTAAGAGTACCTGATGCTCTCATCACGTTTTAGACCTTTAAGTTGCATTTCTAACTTTTTATGCTCCGAAAAGACTTTTCAGACTTAACAGAGTCCAAAAGTGCATTTTGTTGTCAAACACTTAGATTCTATGATTTCCTACATGTAATGCATCATAGAATACCAGACATTCAAGTTGTACTATAGTGTAAGAGTACCTGATGCTCTCATTACGTTTTACTGCTTTAAAGTGCATTCCTAACTTTTTATGCCCCGAAAAGACTTTTCAGACTTAACAGAGTCCAAAAGTGCATTTTGTTGTCAAACACTTAGATTCTTTGATTTTCTGCATGTAATGCATCATAGAATACCAGACATTCAAGTTGTACTATAGTGTAAGAGTACCTGATGCTCTCATCACGTTTTAGTGCTTTAAGTTGCATTTCTAACTTTTTATGCTCCGAAAAGACTTTTCAGCCTTAACAGAGTCCAAAAGTGCATTTTGTTGTCAAACACTTAGATTCTTTGATTTTCTGCATGTAATGCATCATAGAATACCAGACATTCAAGTTGTACTATAGTGTAAGAGTACCTGATGCTCTCATCACGTTTTAGTGCTTTAAGTTGCATTTCTAACTTTTTATGCTCCGAAAAGACTTTTCAGCCTTAACAGAGTCCAAAAGTGCATTTTGTTGTCAAACACTTAGATTCTTTGATTTTCTGCATGTAATGCATCATAGAATACCAGACATTCAAGTTGTACTATAGTGTAAGAGTACCTGATGCTCTCATCACGTTTTAGTGCTTTAAGTTGCATTTCTAACTTTTTATGCTCCGAAAAGACTTTTCAGCCTTAACAGAGTCCAAAAGTGCATTTTGTTGTCAAACACTTAGATTATGTGATTTTCTGCATGTAATGCATCATAGAATACCAGACATTCAAGTTGTACTATAGTGTAAGAGTACCTGATGCTCTCATTACGTTTTACTGCTTTAAAGTGCATTCCTAACTTTTTATGCCCCGAAAAGACTTTTCAGACTTAACAGAGTCCAAAAGTGCATTTTGTTGTCAAACACTTAGATTCTTTGATTTTCTGCATGTAATGCATCATAGAATACCAGACATTCAAGTTGTACTATAGTGTAAGAGTACCTGATGCTCTCATCACGTTTTAGTGCTTTAAGTTGCATTTCTAACTTTTTATGCTCCGAAAAGACTTTTCAGCCTTAACAGAGTCCAAAAGTGCATTTTGTTGTCAAACACTTAGATTATGTGATTTTCTGCATGTAATGCATCATAGAATACCAGACATTCAAGTTGTACTATAGTGTAAGAGTACCTGATGCTCTCATCACGTTTTAGACCTTTAAGTTGCATTTCTAACTTTTTATGCTCCGAAAAGACTTTTCAGACTTAACAGAGTCCAAAAGTGCATTTTGTTGTCAAACACTTAGATTCTATGATTTCCTACATGTAATGCATCATAGAATACCAGACATTCAAGTTTCATTGTAATATAAGAGTACCTGATGCTCTCATTACGTTTTACTGCTTTAAAGTGCATTCCTAACTTTTTATGCCCCGAAAAGACTTTTCAGACTTAACAGAGTACAAAAGTGCATTTTGTTGTCAAACACTTAGATTCTTTGATTTTCTGCATGTAATGCATCATAGAATACCAGACATTCAAGTTGTACTATAGTGTAAGAGTACCTGATGCTCTCATCACGTTTTAGTGCTTTAAGTTGCATTTCTAACTTTTTATGCTCCGAAAAGACTTTTCAGCCTTAACAGAGTCCAAAAGTGCATTTTGTTGTCAAACACTTAGATTATGTGATTTTCTGCATGTAATGCATCATAGAATACCAGACATTCAAGTTGTACTATAGTGTAAGAGTACCTGATGCTCTCATCACGTTTTAGTGCTTTAAGTTGCATTTCTAACTTTTTATGCTCCGAAAAGACTTTTCAGCCTTAACAGAGTCCAAAAGTGCATTTTGTTGTCAAACACTTAGATTCTTTGATTTTCTGCATGTAATGCATCATAGAATACCAGACATTCAAGTTGTACTATAGTGTAAGAGTACCTGATGCTCTCATTACGTTTTACTGCTTTAAAGTGCATTCCTAACTTTTTATGCCCCGAAAAGACTTTTCAGACTTAACAGAGTCCAAAAGTGCATTTTGTTGTCAAACACTTAGATTCTTTGATTTTCTGCATGTAATGCATCATAGAATACCAGACATTCAAGTTGTACTATAGTGTAAGAGTACCTGATGCTTTCATCACGTTTTAGTGCTTTAAGTTGCATTTCTAACTTTTTATGCTCCGAAAAGACTTTTCAGCCTTAACAGAGTCCAAAAGTGCATTTTGTTGTCAAACACTTAGATTCTTTGATTTTCTGCATGTAATGCATCATAGAATACCAGACATTCAAGTTGTACTATAGTGTAAGAGTACCTGATGCTCTCATCACGTTTTAGACCTTTAAGTTGCATTTCTAACTTTTTATGCTCCGAAAAGACTTTTCAGACTTAACAGAGTCCAAAAGTGCATTTTGTTGTCAAACACTTAGATTCTATGATTTCCTACATGTAATGCATCATAGAATACCAGACATTCAAGTTGTACTATAGTGTAAGAGTACCTGATGCTCTCATTACGTTTTACTGCTTTAAAGTGCATTCCTAACTTTTTATGCCCCGAAAAGACTTTTCAGACTTAACAGAGTCCAAAAGTGCATTTTGTTGTCAAACACTTAGATTCTTTGATTTTCTGCATGTAATGCATCATAGAATACCAGACATTCAAGTTGTACTATAGTGTAAGAGTACCTGATGCTCTCATCACGTTTTAGTGCTTTAAGTTGCATTTCTAACTTTTTATGCTCCGAAAAGACTTTTCAGCCTTAACAGAGTCCAAAAGTGCATTTTGTTGTCAAACACTTAGATTCTTTGATTTTCTGCATGTAATGCATCATAGAATACCAGACATTCAAGTTGTACTATAGTGTAAGAGTACCTGATGCTCTCATCACGTTTTAGACCTTTAAGTTGCATTTCTAACTTTTTATGCTCCGAAAAGACTTTTCAGCCTTAACAGAGTCCAAAAGTGCATTTTGTTGTCAAACACTTAGATTATATGATTTCCTGCATTTAATGCATCATAGAATACCAGACATTCAAGTTTCATTGTAATATAAGAGTACCTGATGCACTCATCACGTTTTAGTGCTTTACGTTGCATTTCTAACTTTTTATGCTCCGAAAAGACTTTTCAGCCTTAACAGAGTCCAAAAGTGCATTTTGTTGTCAAACACTTAGATTCTTTGATTTTCTGCATGTAATGCATCATAGAATACCAGACATTCAAGTTGTACTATAGTGTAAGAGTACCTGATGCTCTCATTACGTTTTACTGCTTTAAAGTGCATTCCTAACTTTTTATGCCCCGAAAAGACTTTTCAGACTTAACAGAGTCCAAAAGTGCATTTTGTTGTCAAACACTTAGATTCTTTGATTTTCTGCATGTAATGCATCATAGAATACCAGACATTAAAGTTGTACTATAGTGTAAGAGTACCTGATGCTTTCATCACGTTTTAGTGCTTTAAGTTGCATTTCTAACTTTTTATGCTCCGAAAAGACTTTTCAGCCTTAACAGAGTCCAAAAGTGCATTTTGTTGTCAAACACTTAGATTCTTTGATTTTCTGCATGTAATGCATCATAGAATACCAGACATTCAAGTTGTACTATAGTGTAAGAGTACCTGATGCTCTCATCACGTTTTAGACCTTTAAGTTGCATTTCTAACTTTTTATGCTCCGAAAAGACTTTTCAGACTTAACAGAGTCCAAAAGTGCATTTTGTTGTCAAACACTTAGATTCTATGATTTCCTACATGTAATGCATCATAGAATACCAGACATTCAAGTTGTACTATAGTGTAAGAGTACCTGATGCTCTCATTACGTTTTACTGCTTTAAAGTGCATTCCTAACTTTTTATGCCCCGAAAAGACTTTTCAGACTTAACAGAGTCCAAAAGTGCATTTTGTTGTCAAACACTTAGATTCTTTGATTTTCTGCATGTAATGCATCATAGAATACCAGACATTCAAGTTGTACTATAGTGTAAGAGTACCTGATGCTCTCATCACGTTTTAGTGCTTTAAGTTGCATTTCTAACTTTTTATGCTCCGAAAAGACTTTTCAGCCTTAACAGAGTCCAAAAG
This sequence comes from Taurulus bubalis, assembly GCF_910589615.1. Lineage (NCBI taxonomy): Eukaryota > Metazoa > Chordata > Actinopteri > Perciformes > Cottidae > Taurulus > Taurulus bubalis. The sequence continues at coordinate 2,923,187 of NC_136600.1, forward strand.
TGCATTTTGTTGTCAAACACTTAGATTCTTTGATTTTCTGCATGTAATGCATCATAGAATACCAGACATTCAAGTTGTACTATAGTGTAAGAGTACCTGATGCTCTCATCACGTTTTAGTGCTTTAAGTTGCATTTCTAACTTTTTATGCTCCGAAAAGACTTTTCAGCCTTAACAGAGTCCAAAAGTGCATTTTGTTGTCAAACACTTAGATTCTTTGATTTTCTGCATGTAATGCATCATAGAATACCAGACATTCAAGTTGTACTATAGTGTAAGAGTACCTGATGCTCTCATCACGTTTTAGTGCTTTAAGTTGCATTTCTAACTTTTTATGCTCCGAAAAGACTTTTCAGCCTTAACAGAGTCCAAAAGTGCATTTTGTTGTCAAACACTTAGATTATGTGATTTTCTGCATGTAATGCATCATAGAATACCAGACATTCAAGTTGTACTATAGTGTAAGAGTACCTGATGCTCTCATTACGTTTTACTGCTTTAAAGTGCATTCCTAACTTTTTATGCCCCGAAAAGACTTTTCAGACTTAACAGAGTCCAAAAGTGCATTTTGTTGTCAAACACTTAGATTCTTTGATTTTCTGCATGTAATGCATCATAGAATACCAGACATTCAAGTTGTACTATAGTGTAAGAGTACCTGATGCTCTCATCACGTTTTAGTGCTTTAAGTTGCATTTCTAACTTTTTATGCTCCGAAAAGACTTTTCAGCCTTAACAGAGTCCAAAAGTGCATTTTGTTGTCAAACACTTAGATTATGTGATTTTCTGCATGTAATGCATCATAGAATACCAGACATTCAAGTTGTACTATAGTGTAAGAGTACCTGATGCTCTCATCACGTTTTAGACCTTTAAGTTGCATTTCTAACTTTTTATGCTCCGAAAAGACTTTTCAGACTTAACAGAGTCCAAAAGTGCATTTTGTTGTCAAACACTTAGATTCTATGATTTCCTACATGTAATGCATCATAGAATACCAGACATTCAAGTTTCATTGTAATATAAGAGTACCTGATGCTCTCATTACGTTTTACTGCTTTAAAGTGCATTCCTAACTTTTTATGCCCCGAAAAGACTTTTCAGACTTAACAGAGTCCAAAAGTGCATTTTGTTGTCAAACACTTAGATTCTTTGATTTTCTGCATGTAATGCATCATAGAATACCAGACATTCAAGTTGTACTATAGTGTAAGAGTACCTGATGCTCTCATCACGTTTTAGTGCTTTAAGTTGCATTTCTAACTTTTTATGCTCCGAAAAGACTTTTCAGCCTTAACAGAGTCCAAAAGTGCATTTTGTTGTCAAACACTTAGATTATGTGATTTTCTGCATGTAATGCATCATAGAATACCAGACATTCAAGTTGTACTATAGTGTAAGAGTACCTGATGCTCTCATCACGTTTTAGTGCTTTAAGTTGCATTTCTAACTTTTTATGCTCCGAAAAGACTTTTCAGCCTTAACAGAGTCCAAAAGTGCATTTTGTTGTCAAACACTTAGATTCTTTGATTTTCTGCATGTAATGCATCATAGAATACCAGACATTCAAGTTGTACTATAGTGTAAGAGTACCTGATGCTCTCATTACGTTTTACTGCTTTAAAGTGCATTCCTAACTTTTTATGCCCCGAAAAGACTTTTCAGACTTAACAGAGTCCAAAAGTGCATTTTGTTGTCAAACACTTAGATTCTTTGATTTTCTGCATGTAATGCATCATAGAATACCAGACATTCAAGTTGTACTATAGTGTAAGAGTACCTGATGCTCTCATCACGTTTTAGACCTTTAAGTTGCATTTCTAACTTTTTATGCTCCGAAAAGACTTTTCAGACTTAACAGAGTCCAAAAGTGCATTTTGTTGTCAAACACTTAGATTCTATGATTTCCTACATGTAATGCATCATAGAATACCAGACATTCAAGTTGTACTATAGTGTAAGAGTACCTGATGCTCTCATTACGTTTTACTGCTTTAAAGTGCATTCCTAACTTTTTATGCCCCGAAAAGACTTTTCAGACTTAACAGAGTCCAAAAGTGCATTTTGTTGTCAAACACTTAGATTCTTTGATTTTCTGCATGTAATGCATCATAGAATACCAGACATTCAAGTTGTACTATAGTGTAAGAGTACCTGATGCTCTCATCACGTTTTAGTGCTTTAAGTTGCATTTCTAACTTTTTATGCTCCGAAAAGACTTTTCAGCCTTAACAGAGTCCAAAAGTGCATTTTGTTGTCAAACACTTAGATTCTTTGATTTTCTGCATGTAATGCATCATAGAATACCAGACATTCAAGTTGTACTATAGTGTAAGAGTACCTGATGCTCTCATCACGTTTTAGACCTTTAAGTTGCATTTCTAACTTTTTATGCTCCGAAAAGACTTTTCAGCCTTAACAGAGTCCAAAAGTGCATTTTGTTGTCAAACACTTAGATTATATGATTTCCTGCATTTAATGCATCATAGAATACCAGACATTCAAGTTTCATTGTAATATAAGAGTACCTGATGCACTCATCACGTTTTAGTGCTTTACGTTGCATTTCTAACTTTTTATGCTCCGAAAAGACTTTTCAGCCTTAACAGAGTCCAAAAGTGCATTTTGTTGTCAAACACTTAGATTCTTTGATTTTCTGCATGTAATGCATCATAGAATACCAGACATTCAAGTTGTACTATAGTGTAAGAGTACCTGATGCTCTCATTACGTTTTACTGCTTTAAAGTGCATTCCTAACTTTTTATGCCCCGAAAAGACTTTTCAGACTTAACAGAGTCCAAAAGTGCATTTTGTTGTCAAACACTTAGATTCTTTGATTTTCTGCATGTAATGCATCATAGAATACCAGACATTCAAGTTGTACTATAGTGTAAGAGTACCTGATGCTCTCATCACGTTTTAGTGCTTTAAGTTGCATTTCTAACTTTTTATGCTCCGAAAAGACTTTTCAGCCTTAACAGAGTCCAAAAGTGCATTTTGTTGTCAAACACTTAGATTCTTTGATTTTCTGCATGTAATGCATCATAGAATACCAGACATTCAAGTTGTACTATAGTGTAAGAGTACCTGATGCTCTCATCACGTTTTAGTGCTTTAAGTTGCATTTCTAACTTTTTATGCTCCGAAAAGACTTTTCAGCCTTAACAGAGTCCAAAAGTGCATTTTGTTGTCAAACACTTAGATTATGTGATTTTCTGCATGTAATGCATCATAGAATACCAGACATTCAAGTTGTACTATAGTGTAAGAGTACCTGATGCTCTCATCACGTTTTAGTGCTTTAAGTTGCATTTCTAACTTTTTATGCTCCGAAAAGACTTTTCAGCCTTAACAGAGTCCAAAAGTGCATTTTGTTGTCAAACACTTAGATTCTTTGATTTTCTGCATGTAATGCATCATAGAATACCAGACATTCAAGTTGTACTATAGTGTAAGAGTACCTGATGCTCTCATTACGTTTTACTGCTTTAAAGTGCATTCCTAACTTTTTATGCCCCGAAAAGACTTTTCAGACTTAACAGAGTCCAAAAGTGCATTTTGTTGTCAAACACTTAGATTCTTTGATTTTCTGCATGTAATGCATCATAGAATACCAGACATTCAAGTTGTACTATAGTGTAAGAGTACCTGATGCTCTCATCACGTTTTAGACCTTTAAGTTGCATTTCTAACTTTTTATGCTCCGAAAAGACTTTTCAGACTTAACAGAGTCCAAAAGTGCATTTTGTTGTCAAACACTTAGATTCTATGATTTCCTACATGTAATGCATCATAGAATACCAGACATTCAAGTTGTACTATAGTGTAAGAGTACCTGATGCTCTCATTACGTTTTACTGCTTTAAAGTGCATTCCTAACTTTTTATGCCCCGAAAAGACTTTTCAGACTTAACAGAGTCCAAAAGTGCATTTTGTTGTCAAACACTTAGATTCTTTGATTTTCTGCATGTAATGCATCATAGAATACCAGACATTCAAGTTGTACTATAGTGTAAGAGTACCTGATGCTCTCATCACGTTTTAGTGCTTTAAGTTGCATTTCTAACTTTTTATGCTCCGAAAAGACTTTTCAGCCTTAACAGAGTCCAAAAGTGCATTTTGTTGTCAAACACTTAGATTCTTTGATTTTCTGCATGTAATGCATCATAGAATACCAGACATTCAAGTTGTACTATAGTGTAAGAGTACCTGATGCTCTCATCACGTTTTAGACCTTTAAGTTGCATTTCTAACTTTTTATGCTCCGAAAAGACTTTTCAGCCTTAACAGAGTCCAAAAGTGCATTTTGTTGTCAAACACTTAGATTATATGATTTCCTGCATTTAATGCATCATAGAATACCAGACATTCAAGTTTCATTGTAATATAAGAGTACCTGATGCACTCATCACGTTTTAGTGCTTTACGTTGCATTTCTAACTTTTTATGCTCCGAAAAGACTTTTCAGCCTTAACAGAGTCCAAAAGTGCATTTTGTTGTCAAACACTTAGATTCTTTGATTTTCTGCATGTAATGCATCATAGAATACCAGACATTCAAGTTGTACTATAGTGTAAGAGTACCTGATGCTCTCATTACGTTTTACTGCTTTAAAGTGCATTCCTAACTTTTTATGCCCCGAAAAGACTTTTCAGACTTAACAGAGTCCAAAAGTGCATTTTGTTGTCAAACACTTAGATTCTTTGATTTTCTGCATGTAATGCATCATAGAATACCAGACATTCAAGTTGTACTATAGTGTAAGAGTACCTGATGCTCTCATCACGTTTTAGTGCTTTAAGTTGCATTTCTAACTTTTTATGCTCCGAAAAGACTTTTCAGCCTTAACAGAGTCCAAAAGTGCATTTTGTTGTCAAACACTTAGATTCTTTGATTTTCTGCATGTAATGCATCATAGAATACCAGACATTCAAGTTGTACTATAGTGTAAGAGTACCTGATGCTCTCATTACGTTTTACTGCTTTAAAGTGCATTCCTAACTTTTTATGCCCCGAAAAGACTTTTCAGCCTTAACAGAGTCCAAAAGTGCATTTTGTTGTCAAACACTTAGATTCTTTGATTTTCTGCATGTAATGCATCATAGAATACCAGACATTCAAGTTGTACTATATTGTAAGAGTACCTGATGCTCTCATCACGTTTTAGTGCTTTAAGTTGCATTTCTAACTTTTTATGCTCCGAAAAGACTTTTCAGACTTAACAGAGTCCAAAAGTGCATTTTGTTGTCAAACACTTAGATTCTTTGATTTTCTGCATGTAATGCATCATAGAATACCAGACATTCAAGTTGTACTATAGTGTAAGAGTACCTGATGCTCTCATTACGTTTTACTGCTTTAAAGTGCATTCCTAACTTTTTATGCCCCGAAAAGACTTTTCAGACTTAACAGAGTCCAAAAGTGCATTTTGTTGTCAAACACTTAGATTCTTTGATTTTCTGCATGTAATGCATCATAGAATACCAGACATTCAAGTTGTACTATAGTGTAAGAGTACCTGATGCTCTCATCACGTTTTAGTGCTTTAAGTTGCATTTCTAACTTTTTATGCTCCGAAAAGACTTTTCAGACTTAACAGAGTCCAAAAGTGCATTTTGTTGTCAAACACTTAGATTATATGATTTCCTGCATTTAATGCATCATAGAATACCAGACATTCAAGTTTCATTGTAATATAAGAGTACCTGATGCTCTCATCACGTTTTAGTGCTTTAAGTTGCATTTCTAACTTTTTATGCTCCGAAAAGACTTTTCAGCCTTAACAGAGTCCAAAAGTGCATTTTGTTGTCAAACACTTAGATTCTTTGATTTTCTGCATGTAATGCATCATAGAATACCAGACATTCAAGTTGTACTATAGTGTAAGAGTACCTGATGCTCTCATCACGTTTTAGTGCTTTAAGTTGCATTTCTAACTTTTTATGCTCCGAAAAGACTTTTCAGCCTTAACAGAGTCCAAAAGTGCATTTTGTTGTCAAACACTTAGATTATGTGATTTTCTGCATGTAATGCATCATAGAATACCAGACATTCAAGTTGTACTATAGTGTAAGAGTACCTGATGCTCTCATTACGTTTTACTGCTTTAAAGTGCATTCCTAACTTTTTATGCCCCGAAAAGACTTTTCAGACTTAACAGAGTCCAAAAGTGCATTTTGTTGTCAAACACTTAGATTCTTTGATTTTCTGCATGTAATGCATCATAGAATACCAGACATTCAAGTTGTACTATAGTGTAAGAGTACCTGATGCTCTCATCACGTTTTAGTGCTTTAAGTTGCATTTCTAACTTTTTATGCTCCGAAAAGACTTTTCAGCCTTAACAGAGTCCAAAAGTGCATTTTGTTGTCAAACACTTAGATTATGTGATTTTCTGCATGTAATGCATCATAGAATACCAGACATTCAAGTTGTACTATAGTGTAAGAGTACCTGATGCTCTCATCACGTTTTAGTGCTTTAAGTTGCATTTCTAACTTTTTATGCTCCGAAAAGACTTTTCAGCCTTAACAGAGTCCAAAAGTGCATTTTGTTGTCAAACACTTAGATTATGTGATTTTCTGCATGTAATGCATCATAGAATACCAGACATTCAAGTTGTACTATAGTGTAAGAGTACCTGATGCTCTCATCACGTTTTAGACCTTTAAGTTGCATTTCTAACTTTTTATGCTCCGAAAAGACTTTTCAGACTTAACAGAGTCCAAAAGTGCATTTTGTTGTCAAACACTTAGATTCTATGATTTCCTACATGTAATGCATCATAGAATACCAGACATTCAAGTTTCATTGTAATATAAGAGTACCTGATGCTCTCATTACGTTTTACTGCTTTAAAGTGCATTCCTAACTTTTTATGCCCCGAAAAGACTTTTCAGACTTAACAGAGTCCAAAAGTGCATTTTGTTGTCAAACACTTAGATTATGTGATTTTCTGCATGTAATGCATCATAGAATACCAGACATTCAAGTTGTACTATAGTGTAAGAGTACCTGATGCTCTCATCACGTTTTAGTGCTTTAAGTTGCATTTCTAACTTTTTATGCTCCGAAAAGACTTTTCAGCCTTAACAGAGTCCAAAAGTGCATTTTGTTGTCAAACACTTAGATTATGTGATTTTCTGCATGTAATGCATCATAGAATACCAGACATTCAAGTTGTACTATAGTGTAAGAGTACCTGATGCTCTCATCACGTTTTAGTGCTTTAAGTTGCATTTCTAACTTTTTATGCTCCGAAAAGACTTTTCAGCCTTAACAGAGTCCAAAAGTGCATTTTGTTGTCAAACACTTAGATTATGTGATTTTCTGCATGTAATGCATCATAGAATACCAGACATTCAAGTTGTACTATATTGTAAGAGTACCTGATGCTCTCATCACGTTTTAGTGCTTTAAGTTGCATTTCTAACTTTTTATGCTCCGAAAAGACTTTTCAGCCTTAACAGAGTCCAAAAGTGCATTTTGTTGTCAAACACTTAGATTCTTTGATTTTCTGCATGTAATGCATCATAGAATACCAGACATTCAAGTTGTACTATATTGTAAGAGTACCTGATGCTCTCATCACGTTTTAGTGCTTTAAGTTGCATTTCTAACTTTTTATGCTCCGAAAAGACTTTTCAGACTTAACAGAGTCCAAAAGTGCATTTTGTTGTCAAACACTTAGATTATATGATTTCCTGCATTTAATGCATCATAGAATACCAGACATTCAAGTTTCATTGTAATATAAGAGTACCTGATGCACTCATCACGTTTTAGTGCTTTAAGTTGCATTTCTAACTTTTTATGCTCCGAAAAGACTTTTCAGCCTTAACAGAGTCCAAAAGTGCATTTTGTTGTCAAACACTTAGATTATGTGATTTTCTGCATGTAATGCATCATAGAATACCAGACATTCAAGTTGTACTATAGTGTAAGAGTACCTGATGCTCTCATCACGTTTTAGACCTTTAAGTTGCATTTCTAACTTTTTATGCTCCGAAAAGACTTTTCAGACTTAACAGAGTCCAAAAGTGCATTTTGTTGTCAAACACTTAGATTCTATGATTTCCTACATGTAATGCATCATAGAATACCAGACATTCAAGTTTCATTGTAATATAAGAGTACCTGATGCTCTCATTACGTTTTACTGCTTTAAAGTGCATTTCTAACTTTTTATGCCCCGAAAAGACTTTTCAGACTTAACAGAGTCCAAAAGTGCATTTTGTTGTCAAACACTTAGATTCTTTGATTTTCTGCATGTAATGCATCATAGAATACCAGACATTCAAGTTGTACTATATTGTAAGAGTACCTGATGCTCTCATCACGTTTTAGTGCTTTAAGTTGCATTTCTAACTTTTTATGCTCCGAAAAGACTTTTCAGCCTTAACAGAGTCCAAAAGTGCATTTTGTTGTCAAACACTTAGATTCTTTGATTTTCTGCATGTAATGCATCATAGAATACCAGACATTCAAGTTGTACTATATTGTAAGAGTACCTGATGCTCTCATCACGTTTTAGTGCTTTAAGTTGCATTTCTAACTTTTTATGCTCCGAAAAGACTTTTCAGACTTAACAGAGTCCAAAAGTGCATTTTGTTGTCAAACACTTAGATTATATGATTTCCTGCATTTAATGCATCATAGAATACCAGACATTCAAGTTTCATTGTAATATAAGAGTACCTGATGCACTCATCACGTTTTAGTGCTTTAAGTTGCATTTCTAACTTTTTATGCTCCGAAAAGACTTTTCAGCCTTAACAGAGTCCAAAAGTGCATTTTGTTGTCAAACACTTAGATTCTTTGATTTTCTGCATGTAATGCATCATAGAATACCAGACATTCAAGTTGTACTATATTGTAAGAGTACCTGATGCTCTCATCACGTTTTAGTGCTTTAAGTTGCATTTCTAACTTTTTATGCTCCGAAAAGACTTTTCAGCCTTAACAGAGTCCAAAAGTGCATTTTGTTGTCAAACACTTAGATTCTTTGATTTTCTGCATGTAATGCATCATAGAATACCAGACATTCAAGTTGTACTATATTGTAAGAGTACCTGATGCTCTCATCACGTTTTAGTGCTTTAAGTTGCATTTCTAACTTTTTATGCTCCGAAAAGACTTTTCAGACTTAACAGAGTCCAAAAGTGCATTTTGTTGTCAAACACTTAGATTATATGATTTCCTGCATTTAATGCATCATAGAATACCAGACATTCAAGTTTCATTGTAATATAAGAGTACCTGATGCACTCATCACGTTTTAGTGCTTTAAGTTGCATTTCTAACTTTTTATGCTCCGAAAAGACTTTTCAGCCTTAACAGAGTCCAAAAGTGCATTTTGTTGTCAAACACTTAGATTCTTTGATTTTCTGCATGTAATGCATCATAGAATACCAGACATTCAAGTTGTACTATATTGTAAGAGTACCTGATGCTCTCATCACGTTTTAGTGCTTTAAGTTGCATTTCTAACTTTTTATGCTCCGAAAAGACTTTTCAGCCTTAACAGAGTCCAAAAGTGCATTTTGTTGTCAAACACTTAGATTCTTTGATTTTCTGCATGTAATGCATCATAGAATACCAGACATTCAAGTTGTACTATAGTGTAAGAGTACCTGATGCTCTCATCACGTTTTAGTGCTTTAAGTTGCATTTCTAACTTTTTATGCTCCGAAAAGACTTTTCAGACTTAACAGAGTCCAAAAGTGCATTTTGTTGTCAAACACTTAGATTCTATGATTTCCTACATGTATTGCATCATAGAATACCAGACATTCAAGTTGTACTATAGTGTAAGAGTACCTGATGCTCTCATTACGTTTTACTGCTTTAAAGTGCATTCCTAACTTTTTATGCCCCGAAAAGACTTTTCAGACTTAACAGAGTCCAAAAGTGCATTTTGTCGTCAAACACTTAGATTCTTTGATTTTCTGCATGTAATGCATCATAGAATACCAGACATTCAAGTTGTACTATAGTGTAAGAGTACCTGATGCTCTCATCACGTTTTAGTGCTTTAAGTTGCATTTCTAACTTTTTATGCTCCGAAAAGACTTTTCAGCCTTAACAGAGTCCAAAAGTGCATTTTGTTGTCAAACACTTAGATTATGTGATTTTCTGCATGTAATGCATCATAGAATACCAGACATTCAAGTTGTACTATAGTGTAAGAGTACCTGATGCTCTCATTACGTTTTACTGCTTTAAAGTGCATTCCTAACTTTTTATGCCCCGAAAAGACTTTTCAGACTTAACAGAGTCCAAAAGTGCATTTTGTTGTCAAACACTTAGATTCTTTGATTTTCTGCATGTAATGCATCATAGAATACCAGACATTCAAGTTGTACTATAGTGTAAGAGTACCTGATGCTCTCATCACGTTTTAGTGCTTTAAGTTGCATTTCTAACTTTTTATGCTCCGAAAAGACTTTTCAGCCTTAACAGAGTCCAAAAGTGCATTTTGTTGTCAAACACTTAGATTCTTTGATTTTCTGCATGTAATGCATCATAGAATACCAGACATTCAAGTTGTACTATAGTGTAAGAGTACCTGATGCTCTCATCACGTTTTAGACCTTTAAGTTGCATTTCTAACTTTTTATGCTCCGAAAAGACTTTTCAGACTTAACAGAGTCCAAAAGTGCATTTTGTTGTCAAACACTTAGATTCTATGATTTCCTACATGTAATGCATCATAGAATACCAGACATTCAAGTTTCATTGTAATATAAGAGTACCTGATGCTCTCATTACGTTTTACTGCTTTAAAGTGCATTTCTAACTTTTTATGCCCCGAAAAGACTTTTCAGACTTAACAGAGTCCAAAAGTGCATTTTGTTGTCAAACACTTAGATTCTTTGATTTTCTGCATGTAATGCATCATAGAATACCAGACATTCAAGTTGTACTATATTGTAAGAGTACCTGATGCTCTCATCACGTTTTAGTGCTTTAAGTTGCATTTCTAACTTTTTATGCTCCGAAAAGACTTTTCAGACTTAACAGAGTCCAAAAGTGCATTTTGTTGTCAAACACTTAGATTATGTGATTTTCTGCATGTAATGCATCATAGAATACCAGACATTCAAGTTGTACTATAGTGTAAGAGTACCTGATGCTCTCATTACGTTTTACTGCTTTAAAGTGCATTCCTAACTTTTTATGCCCCGAAAAGACTTTTCAGACTTAACAGAGTCCAAAAGTGCATTTTGTTGTCAAACACTTAGATTCTTTGATTTTCTGCATGTAATGCATCATAGAATACCAGACATTCAAGTTGTACTATAGTGTAAGAGTACCTGATGCTCTCATCACGTTTTAGTGCTTTAAGTTGCATTTCTAACTTTTTATGCTCCGAAAAGACTTTTCAGCCTTAACAGAGTCCAAAAGTGCATTTTGTTGTCAAACACTTAGATTCTTTGATTTTCTGCATGTAATGCATCATAGAATACCAGACATTCAAGTTGTACTATATTGTAAGAGTACCTGATGCTCTCATCACGTTTTAGTGCTTTAAGTTGCATTTCTAACTTTTTATGCTCCGAAAAGACTTTTCAGACTTAACAGAGTCCAAAAGTGCATTGTGTTGTCAAACACTTAGATTATATGATTTCCTGCATTTAATGCATCATAGAATACCAGACATTCAAGTTTCATTGTAATATAAGAGTACCTGATGCTCTCATCACGTTTTAGTGCTTTAAGTTGCATTTCTAACTTTTTATGCTCCGAAAAGACTTTTCAGCCTTAACAGAGTCCAAAAGTGCATTTTGTTGTCAAACACTTAGATTCTTTGATTTTCTGCATGTAATGCATCATAGAATACCAGACATTCAAGTTGTACTATAGTGTAAGAGTACCTGATGCTCTCATTACGTTTTACTGCTTTAAAGTGCATTCCTAACTTTTTATGCCCCGAAAAGACTTTTCAGACTTAACAGAGTCCAAAAGTGCATTTTGTTTTCAAACACTTAGATTATATGATTTCCTGCATTTAATGCATCATAGAATACCAGACATTCAAGTTTCATTGTAATATAAGAGTACCTGATGCTCTCATCACGTTTTAGTGCTTTAAGTTGCATTTCTAACTTTTTATGCTCCGAAAAGACTTTTCAGCCTTAACAGAGTCCAAAAGTGCATTTTGTTGTCAAACACTTAGATTCTTTGATTTTCTGCATGTAATGCATCATAGAATACCAGACATTCAAGTTGTACTATAGTGTAAGAGTACCTGATGCTCTCATCACGTTTTAGTGCTTTAAGTTGCATTTCTAACTTTTTATGCTCCGAAAAGACTTTTCAGCCTTAACAGAGTCCAAAAGTGCATTTTGTTGTCAAACACTTAGATTATGTGATTTTCTGCATGTAATGCATCATAGAATACCAGACATTCAAGTTGTACTATAGTGTAAGAGTACCTGATGCTCTCATCACGTTTTAGTGCTTTAAGTTGCATTTCTAACTTTTTATGCTCCGAAAAGACTTTTCAGACTTAACAGAGTCCAAAAGTGCATTTTGTTGTCAAACACTTAGATTATATGATTTCCTGCATTTAATGCATCATAGAATACCAGACATTCAAGTTGTACTATAGTGTAAGAGTACCTGATGCTCTCATCACGTTTTACTGCTTTAAAGTGCATTTCCAACTTTTATGCTCCGAAAAGACGTTTCAGCCTCAACAGAGTCCAAAAGTGCATTTTGTTGTCAAACACTTAGATTATGTGATTTTCTGCATGTAATGCATCATAGAATACCAGACATTCAAGTTGTACTATAGTGTAAGAGTACCTGATGCTCTCATCACGTTTTAGACCTTTAAGTTGCATTTCTAACTTTTTATGCTCCGAAAAGACTTTTCAGACTTAACAGAGTCCAAAAGTGCATTTTGTTGTCAAACACTTAGATTATGTGATTTTCTGCATGTAATGCATCATAGAATACCAGACATTCAAGTTGTACTATAGTGTAAGAGTACCTGATGCTCTCATCACGTTTTAGACCTTTAAGTTGCATTTCTAACTTTTTATGCTCCGAAAAGACTTTTCAGACTTAACAGAGTCCAAAAGTGCATTTTGTTGTCAAACACTTAGATTCTATGATTTCCTACATGTAATGCATCATAGAATACCAGACATTCAAGTTTCATTGTAATATAAGAGTACCTGATGCTCTCATTACGTTTTACTGCTTTAAAGTGCATTCCTAACTTTTTATGCCCCGAAAAGACTTTTCAGACTTAACAGAGTCCAAAAGTGCATTTTGTTGTCAAACACTTAGATTATGTGATTTTCTGCATGTAATGCATCATAGAATACCAGACATTCAAGTTGTACTATAGTGTAAGAGTACCTGATGCTCTCATCACGTTTTAGTGCTTTAAGTTGCATTTCTAACTTTTTATGCTCCGAAAAGACTTTTCAGCCTTAACAGAGTCCAAAAGTGCATTTTGTTGTCAAACACTTAGATTATGTGATTTTCTGCATGTAATGCATCATAGAATACCAGACATTCAAGTTGTACTATAGTGTAAGAGTACCTGATGCTCTCATCACGTTTTAGTGCTTTAAGTTGCATTTCTAACTTTTTATGCTCCGAAAAGACTTTTCAGCCTTAACAGAGTCCAAAAGTGCATTTTGTTGTCAAACACTTAGATTATGTGATTTTCTGCATGTAATGCATCATAGAATACCAGACATTCAAGTTGTACTACATTGTAAGAGTACCTGATGCTCTCATCACGTTTTAGTGCTTTAAGTTGCATTTCTAACTTTTTATGCTCCGAAAAGACTTTTCAGCCTTAACAGAGTCCAAAAGTGCATTTTGTTGTCAAACACTTAGATTCTTTGATTTTCTGCATGTAATGCATCATAGAATACCAGACATTCAAGTTGTACTATATTGTAAGAGTACCTGATGCTCTCATCACGTTTTAGTGCTTTAAGTTGCATTTCTAACTTTTTATGCTCCGAAAAGACTTTTCAGACTTAACAGAGTCCAAAAGTGCATTTTGTTGTCAAACACTTAGATTCTATGATTTCCTACATGTATTGCATCATAGAATACCAGACATTCAAGTTGTACTATAGTGTAAGAGTACCTGATGCTCTCATTACGTTTTACTGCTTTAAAGTGCATTCCTAACTTTTTATGCCCCGAAAAGACTTTTCAGACTTAACAGAGTCCAAAAGTGCATTTTGTCGTCAAACACTTAGATTCTTTGATTTTCTGCATGTAATGCATCATAGAATACCAGACATTCAAGTTGTACTATAGTGTAAGAGTACCTGATGCTCTCATCACGTTTTAGTGCTTTAAGTTGCATTTCTAACTTTTTATGCTCCGAAAAGACTTTTCAGCCTTAACAGAGTCCAAAAGTGCATTTTGTTGTCAAACACTTAGATTCTTTGATTTTCTGCATGTAATGCATCATAGAATACCAGACATTCAAGTTGTACTATAGTGTAAGAGTACCTGATGCTCTCATCACGTTTTAGACCTTTAAGTTGCATTTCTAACTTTTTATGCTCCGAAAAGACTTTTCAGACTTAACAGAGTCCAAAAGTGCATTTTGTTGTCAAACACTTAGATTCTATGATTTCCTACATGTAATGCATCATAGAATACCAGACATTCAAGTTTCATTGTAATATAAGAGTACCTGATGCTCTCATTACGTTTTACTGCTTTAAAGTGCATTTCTAACTTTTTATGCCCCGAAAAGACTTTTCAGACTTAACAGAGTCCAAAAGTGCATTTTGTTGTCAAACACTTAGATTCTTTGATTTTCTGCATGTAATGCATCATAGAATACCAGACATTCAAGTTGTACTATATTGTAAGAGTACCTGATGCTCTCATCACGTTTTAGTGCTTTAAGTTGCATTTCTAACTTTTTATGCTCCGAAAAGACTTTTCAGACTTAACAGAGTGCAAAAGTGCATTTTGTTGTCAAACACTTAGATTATATGATTTTCTGCATGTAATGCATCATAGAATACCAGACATTCAAGTTGTACTATAGTGTAAGAGTACCTGATGCTCTCATTACGTTTTACTGCTTTAAAGTGCATTCCTAACTTTTTATGCCCCGAAAAGACTTTTCAGACTTAACAGAGTCCAAAAGTGCATTTTGTTGTCAAACACTTAGATTCTTTGATTTTCTGCATGTAATGCATCATAGAATACCAGACATTCAAGTTGTACTATAGTGTAAGAGTACCTGATGCTCTCATCACGTTTTAGTGCTTTAAGTTGCATTTCTAACTTTTTATGCTCCGAAAAGACTTTTCAGCCTTAACAGAGTCCAAAAGTGCATTTTGTTGTCAAACACTTAGATTCTTTGATTTTCTGCATGTAATGCATCATAGAATACCAGACATTCAAGTTGTACTATATTGTAAGAGTACCTGATGCTCTCATCACGTTTTAGTGCTTTAAGTTGCATTTCTAACTTTTTATGCTCCGAAAAGACTTTTCAGACTTAACAGAGTCCAAAAGTGCATTGTGTTGTCAAACACTTAGATTATATGATTTCCTGCATTTAATGCATCATAGAATACCAGACATTCAAGTTTCATTGTAATATAAGAGTACCTGATGCTCTCATCACGTTTTAGTGCTTTAAGTTGCATTTCTAACTTTTTATGCTCCGAAAAGACTTTTCAGCCTTAACAGAGTCCAAAAGTGCATTTTGTTGTCAAACACTTAGATTCTTTGATTTTCTGCATGTAATGCATCATAGAATACCAGACATTCAAGTTGTACTATAGTGTAAGAGTACCTGATGCTCTCATTACGTTTTACTGCTTTAAAGTGCATTCCTAACTTTTTATGCCCCGAAAAGACTTTTCAGACTTAACAGAGTCCAAAAGTGCATTTTGTTTTCAAACACTTAGATTATATGATTTCCTGCATTTAATGCATCATAGAATACCAGACATTCAAGTTTCATTGTAATATAAGAGTACCTGATGCTCTCATCACGTTTTAGTGCTTTAAGTTGCATTTCTAACTTTTTATGCTCCGAAAAGACTTTTCAGCCTTAACAGAGTCCAAAAGTGCATTTTGTTGTCAAACACTTAGATTCTTTGATTTTCTGCATGTAATGCATCATAGAATACCAGACATTCAAGTTGTACTATAGTGTAAGAGTACCTGATGCTCTCATCACGTTTTAGTGCTTTAAGTTGCATTTCTAACTTTTTATGCTCCGAAAAGACTTTTCAGCCTTAACAGAGTCCAAAAGTGCATTTTGTTGTCAAACACTTAGATTATGTGATTTTCTGCATGTAATGCATCATAGAATACCAGACATTCAAGTTGTACTATAGTGTAAGAGTACCTGATGCTCTCATTACGTTTTACTGCTTTAAAGTGCATTCCTAACTTTTTATGCCCCGAAAAGACTTTTCAGACTTAACAGAGTCCAAAAGTGCATTTTGTTGTCAAACACTTAGATTCTTTGATTTTCTGCATGTAATGCATCATAGAATACCAGACATTCAAGTTGTACTATAGTGTAAGAGTACCTGATGCTCTCATTACGTTTTACTGCTTTAAAGTGCATTCCTAACTTTTTATGCCCCGAAAAGACTTTTCAGACTTAACAGAGTCCAAAAGTGCATTTTGTTTTCAAACACTTAGATTATATGATTTCCTGCATTTAATGCATCATAGAATACCAGACATTCAAGTTTCATTGTAATATAAGAGTACCTGATGCTCTCATCACGTTTTAGTGCTTTAAGTTGCATTTCTAACTTTTTATGCTCCGAAAAGACTTTTCAGCCTTAACAGAGTCCAAAAGTGCATTTTGTTGTCAAACACTTAGATTCTTTGATTTTCTGCATGTAATGCATCATAGAATACCAGACATTCAAGTTGTACTATAGTGTAAGAGTACCTGATGCTCTCATCACGTTTTAGTGCTTTAAGTTGCATTTCTAACTTTTTATGCTCCGAAAAGACTTTTCAGCCTTAACAGAGTCCAAAAGTGCATTTTGTTGTCAAACACTTAGATTATGTGATTTTCTGCATGTAATGCATCATAGAATACCAGACATTCAAGTTGTACTATAGTGTAAGAGTACCTGATGCTCTCATCACGTTTTAGTGCTTTAAGTTGCATTTCTAACTTTTTATGCTCCGAAAAGACTTTTCAGCCTTAACAGAGTCCAAAAGTGCATTTTGTTGTCAAACACTTAGATTCTTTGATTTTCTGCATGTAGTGCATCATAGAATACCAGACATTCAAGTTGTACTATAGTGTAAGAGTACCTGATGCTCTCATTACGTTTTACTGCTTTAAAGTGCATTCCTAACTTTTTATGCCCCGAAAAGACTTTTCAGACTTAACAGAGTCCAAAAGTGCATTTTGTTGTCAAACACTTAGATTCTTTGATTTTCTGCATGTAATGCATCATAGAATACCAGACATTCAAGTTGTACTATAGTGTAAGAGTACCTGATGCTCTCATCACGTTTTAGTGCTTTAAGTTGCATTTCTAACTTTTTATGCTCCGAAAAGACTTTTCAGCCTTAACAGAGTCCAAAAGTGCATTTTGTTGTCAAACACTTAGATTATGTGATTTTCTGCATGTAATGCATCATAGAATACCAGACATTCAAGTTGTACTATAGTGTAAGAGTACCTGATGATCTCATTACGTTTTACTGCTTTAAAGTGCATTCCTAACTTTTTATGCCCCGAAAAGACTTTTCAGACTTAACAGAGTCCAAAAGTGCATTTTGTTGTCAAACACTTAGATTCTTTGATTTTCTGCATGTAATGCATCATAGAATACCAGACATTCAAGTTGTACTATAGTGTAAGAGTACCTGATGCTCTCATTACGTTTTACTGCTTTAAAGTGCATTCCTAACTTTTTATGCCCCGAAAAGACTTTTCAGACTTAACAGAGTCCAAAAGTGCATTTTGTTTTCAAACACTTAGATTATATGATTTCCTGCATTTAATGCATCATAGAATACCAGACATTCAAGTTTCATTGTAATATAAGAGTACCTGATGCTCTCATCACGTTTTAGTGCTTTAAGTTGCATTTCTAACTTTTTATGCTCCGAAAAGACTTTTCAGCCTTAACAGAGTCCAAAAGTGCATTTTGTTGTCAAACACTTAGATTCTTTGATTTTCTGCATGTAATGCATCATAGAATACCAGACATTCAAGTTGTACTATAGTGTAAGAGTACCTGATGCTCTCATCACGTTTTAGTGCTTTAAGTTGCATTTCTAACTTTTTATGCTCCGAAAAGACTTTTCAGCCTTAACAGAGTCCAAAAGTGCATTTTGTTGTCAAACACTTAGATTATGTGATTTTCTGCATGTAATGCATCATAGAATACCAGACATTCAAGTTGTACTATAGTGTAAGAGTACCTGATGCTCTCATCACGTTTTAGTGCTTTAAGTTGCATTTCTAACTTTTTATGCTCCGAAAAGACTTTTCAGCCTTAACAGAGTCCAAAAGTGCATTTTGTTGTCAAACACTTAGATTCTTTGATTTTCTGCATGTAGTGCATCATAGAATACCAGACATTCAAGTTGTACTATAGTGTAAGAGTACCTGATGCTCTCATTACGTTTTACTGCTTTAAAGTGCATTCCTAACTTTTTATGCCCCGAAAAGACTTTTCAGACTTAACAGAGTCCAAAAGTGCATTTTGTTGTCAAACACTTAGATTCTTTGATTTTCTGCATGTAATGCATCATAGAATACCAGACATTCAAGTTGTACTATAGTGTAAGAGTACCTGATGCTCTCATCACGTTTTAGTGCTTTAAGTTGCATTTCTAACTTTTTATGCTCCGAAAAGACTTTTCAGCCTTAACAGAGTCCAAAAGTGCATTTTGTTGTCAAACACTTAGATTATGTGATTTTCTGCATGTAATGCATCATAGAATACCAGACATTCAAGTTGTACTATAGTGTAAGAGTACCTGATGATCTCATTACGTTTTACTGCTTTAAAGTGCATTCCTAACTTTTTATGCCCCGAAAAGACTTTTCAGACTTAACAGAGTCCAAAAGTGCATTTTGTTGTCAAACACTTAGATTCTTTGATTTTCTGCATGTAATGCATCATAGAATACCAGACATTCAAGTTGTACTATAGTGTAAGAGTACCTGATGCTCTCATCACGTTTTAGTGCTTTAAGTTGCATTTCTAACTTTTTATGCTCCGAAAAGACTTTTCAGCCTTAACAGAGTCCAAAAGTGCATTTTGTTGTCAAACACTTAGATTCTTTGATTTTCTGCATGTAATGCATGATAGAATACCAGACATTCAAGTTGTACTATATTGTAAGAGTACCTGATGCTCTCATCACGTTTTAGTGCTTTAAGTTGCATTTCTAACTTTTTATGCTCCGAAAAGACTTTTCAGACTTAACAGAGTCCAAAAGTGCATTTTGTTGTCAAACACTTAGATTATATGATTTCCTGCATTTAATGCATCATAGAATACCAGACATTCAAGTTGCATTGTAATATAAGAGTACCTGATGCTCTCATCACGTTTTAGTGCTTTAAGTTGCATTTCTAACTTTTTATGCTCCGAAAAGACTTTTCAGCCTTAACAGAGTCCAAAAGTGCATTTTGTTGTCAAACACTTAGATTCTTTGATTTTCTGCATGTAATGCATCATAGAATACCAGACATTCAAGTTGTACTATAGTGTAAGAGTACCTGATGCTCTCATTACGTTTTACTGCTTTAAAGTGCATTCCTAACTTTTTATGCCCCGAAAAGACTTTTCAGACTTAACAGAGTCCAAAAGTGCATTTTGTTGTCAAACACTTAGATTCTTTGATTTTCTGCATGTAATGCATCATAGAATACCAGACATTCAAGTTGTACTATAGTGTAAGAGTACCTGATGCTCTCATCACGTTTTAGTGCTTTAAGTTGCATTTCTAACTTTTTATGCTCCGAAAAGACTTTTCAGCCTTAACAGAGTCCAAAAGTGCATTTTGTTGTCAAACACTTAGATTCTTTGATTTTCTGCATGTAATGCATCATAGAATACCAGACATTCAAGTTGTACTATAGTGTAAGAGTACCTGATGCTCTCATCACGTTTTAGTGCTTTAAGTTGCATTTCTAACTTTTTATGCTCCGAAAAGACTTTTCAGCCTTAACAGAGTCCAAAAGTGCATTTTGTTGTCAAACACTTAGATTATGTGATTTTCTGCATGTAATGCATCATAGAATACCAGACATTCAAGTTGTACTATAGTGTAAGAGTACCTGATGCTCTCATTACGTTTTACTGCTTTAAAGTGCATTCCTAACTTTTTATGCCCCGAAAAGACTTTTCAGACTTAACAGAGTCCAAAAGTGCATTTTGTTGTCAAACACTTAGATTCTTTGATTTTCTGCATGTAATGCATCATAGAATACCAGACATTCAAGTTGTACTATAGTGTAAGAGTACCTGATGCTCTCATCACGTTTTAGTGCTTTAAGTTGCATTTCTAACTTTTTATGCTCCGAAAAGACTTTTCAGCCTTAACAGAGTCCAAAAGTGCATTTTGTTGTCAAACACTTAGATTATGTGATTTTCTGCATGTAATGCATCATAGAATACCAGACATTCAAGTTGTACTATAGTGTAAGAGTACCTGATGCTCTCATCACGTTTTAGACCTTTAAGTTGCATTTCTAACTTTTTATGCTCCGAAAAGACTTTTCAGACTTAACAGAGTCCAAAAGTGCATTTTGTTGTCAAACACTTAGATTCTATGATTTCCTACATGTAATGCATCATAGAATACCAGACATTCAAGTTTCATTGTAATATAAGAGTACCTGATGCTCTCATTACGTTTTACTGCTTTAAAGTGCATTTCTAACTTTTTATGCCCCGAAAAGACTTTTCAGACTTAACAGAGTCCAAAAGTGCATTTTGTTGTCAAACACTTAGATTCTTTGATTTTCTGCATGTAATGCATCATAGAATACCAGACATTCAAGTTGTACTATATTGTAAGAGTACCTGATGCTCTCATCACGTTTTAGTGCTTTAAGTTGCATTTCTAACTTTTTATGCTCCGAAAAGACTTTTCAGACTTAACAGAGTCCAAAAGTGCATTTTGTTGTCAAACACTTAGATTATGTGATTTTCTGCATGTAATGCATCATAGAATACCAGACATTCAAGTTGTACTATAGTGTAAGAGTACCTGATGCTCTCATTACGTTTTACTGCTTTAAAGTGCATTCCTAACTTTTTATGCCCCGAAAAGACTTTTCAGACTTAACAGAGTCCAAAAGTGCATTTTGTTGTCAAACACTTAGATTCTTTGATTTTCTGCATGTAATGCATCATAGAATACCAGACATTCAAGTTGTACTATAGTGTAAGAGTACCTGATGCTCTCATCACGTTTTAGTGCTTTAAGTTGCATTTCTAACTTTTTATGCTCCGAAAAGACTTTTCAGCCTTAACAGAGTCCAAAAGTGCATTTTGTTGTCAAACACTTAGATTCTTTGATTTTCTGCATGTAATGCATCATAGAATACCAGACATTCAAGTTGTACTATATTGTAAGAGTACCTGATGCTCTCATCACGTTTTAGTGCTTTAAGTTGCATTTCTAACTTTTTATGCTCCGAAAAGACTTTTCAGACTTAACAGAGTCCAAAAGTGCATTGTGTTGTCAAACACTTAGATTCTTTGATTTTCTGCATGTAATGCATCATAGAATACCAGACATTCAAGTTGTACTATAGTGTAAGAGTACCTGATGCTCTCATTACGTTTTACTGCTTTAAAGTGCATTCCTAACTTTTTATGCCCCGAAAAGACTTTTCAGACTTAACAGAGTCCAAAAGTGCATTTTGTTTTCAAACACTTAGATTATATGATTTCCTGCATTTAATGCATCATAGAATACCAGACATTCAAGTTTCATTGTAATATAAGAGTACCTGATGCTCTCATCACGTTTTAGTGCTTTAAGTTGCATTTCTAACTTTTTATGCTCCGAAAAGACTTTTCAGCCTTAACAGAGTCCAAAAGTGCATTTTGTTGTCAAACACTTAGATTCTTTGATTTTCTGCATGTAATGCATCATAGAATACCAGACATTCAAGTTGTACTATAGTGTAAGAGTACCTGATGCTCTCATCACGTTTTAGTGCTTTAAGTTGCATTTCTAACTTTTTATGCTCCGAAAAGACTTTTCAGCCTTAACAGAGTCCAAAAGTGCATTTTGTTGTCAAACACTTAGATTATGTGATTTTCTGCATGTAATGCATCATAGAATACCAGACATTCAAGTTGTACTATAGTGTAAGAGTACCTGATGCTCTCATTACGTTTTACTGCTTTAAAGTGCATTCCTAACTTTTTATGCCCCGAAAAGACTTTTCAGACTTAACAGAGTCCAAAAGTGCATTTTGTTGTCAAACACTTAGATTCTTTGATTTTCTGCATGTAATGCATCATAGAATACCAGACATTCAAGTTGTACTATAGTGTAAGAGTACCTGATGCTCTCATTACGTTTTACTGCTTTAAAGTGCATTCCTAACTTTTTATGCCCCGAAAAGACTTTTCAGACTTAACAGAGTCCAAAAGTGCATTTTGTTTTCAAACACTTAGATTATATGATTTCCTGCATTTAATGCATAATAGAATACCAGACATTCAAGTTTCATTGTAATATAAGAGTACCTGATGCTCTCATCACGTTTTAGTGCTTTAAGTTGCATTTCTAACTTTTTATGCTCCGAAAAGACTTTTCAGCCTTAACAGAGTCCAAAAGTGCATTTTGTTGTCAAACACTTAGATTCTTTGATTTTCTGCATGTAATGCATCATAGAATACCAGACATTCAAGTTGTACTATAGTGTAAGAGTACCTGATGCTCTCATCACGTTTTAGTGCTTTAAGTTGCATTTCTAACTTTTTATGCTCCGAAAAGACTTTTCAGCCTTAACAGAGTCCAAAAGTGCATTTTGTTGTCAAACACTTAGATTATGTGATTTTCTGCATGTAATGCATCATAGAATACCAGACATTCAAGTTGTACTATAGTGTAAGAGTACCTGATGCTCTCATTACGTTTTACTGCTTTAAAGTGCATTCCTAACTTTTTATGCCCCGAAAAGACTTTTCAGACTTAACAGAGTCCAAAAGTGCATTTTGTTGTCAAACACTTAGATTCTTTGATTTTCTGCATGTAATGCATCATAGAATACCAGACATTCAAGTTGTACTATAGTGTAAGAGTACCTGATGCTCTCATCACGTTTTAGTGCTTTAAGTTGCATTTCTAACTTTTTATGCTCCGAAAAGACTTTTCAGCCTTAACAGAGTCCAAAAGTGCATTTTGTTGTCAAACACTTAGATTCTTTGATTTTCTGCATGTAGTGCATCATAGAATACCAGACATTCAAGTTGTACTATAGTGTAAGAGTACCTGATGCTCTCATTACGTTTTACTGCTTTAAAGTGCATTCCTAACTTTTTATGCTCCGAAAAGACTTTTCAGACTTAACAGAGTCCAAAAGTGCATTTTGTTGTCAAACACTTAGATTCTTTGATTTTCTGCATGTAATGCATCATAGAATACCAGACATTCAAGTTGTACTATAGTGTAAGAGTACCTGATGCTCTCATCACGTTTTAGACCTTTAAGTTGCATTTCTAACTTTTTATGCTCCGAAAAGACTTTTCAGACTTAACAGAGTCCAAAAGTGCATTTTGTTGTCAAACACTTAGATTCTATGATTTCCTACATGTAATGCATCATAGAATACCAGACATTCAAGTTTCATTGTAATATAAGAGTACCTGATGCTCTCATCACGTTTTAGTGCTTTAAGTTGCATTTCTAACTTTTTATGCTCCGAAAAGACTTTTCAGCCTTAACAGAGTCCAAAAGTGCATTTTGTTGTCAAACACTTAGATTCTTTGATTTTCTGCATGTAATGCATCATAGAATACCAGACATTCAAGTTGTACTATAGTGTAAGAGTACCTGATGCTCTCATTACGTTTTACTGCTTTAAAGTGCATTCCTAACTTTTTATGCCCCGAAAAGACTTTTCAGACTTAACAGAGTCCAAAAGTGCATTTTGTTGTCAAACACTTAGATTCTTTGATTTTCTGCATGTAATGCATCATAGAATACCAGACATTCAAGTTGTACTATAGTGTAAGAGTACCTGATGCTCTCATCACGTTTTAGTGCTTTAAGTTGCATTTCTAACTTTTTATGCTCCGAAAAGACTTTTCAGCCTTAACAGAGTCCAAAAGTGCATTTTGTTGTCAAACACTTAGATTATGTGATTTTCTGCATGTAATGCATCATAGAATACCAGACATTCAAGTTGTACTATAGTGTAAGAGTACCTGATGCTCTCATTACGTTTTACTGCTTTAAAGTGCATTCCTAACTTTTTATGCCCCGAAAAGACTTTTCAGACTTAACAGAGTCCAAAAGTGCATTTTGTTGTCAAACACTTAGATTCTTTGATTTTCTGCATGTAATGCATCATAGAATACCAGACATTCAAGTTGTACTATAGTGTAAGAGTACCTGATGCTCTCATCACGTTTTAGACCTTTAAGTTGCATTTCTAACTTTTTATGCTCCGAAAAGACTTTTCAGACTTAACAGAGTCCAAAAGTGCATTTTGTTGTCAAACACTTAGATTCTATGATTTCCTACATGTAATGCATCATAGAATACCAGACATTCAAGTTTCATTGTAATATAAGAGTACCTGATGCTCTCATTACGTTTTACTGCTTTAAAGTGCATTTCTAACTTTTTATGCCCCGAAAAGACTTTTCAGACTTAACAGAGTCCAAAAGTGCATTTTGTTGTCAAACACTTAGATTCTTTGATTTTCTGCATGTAATGCATCATAGAATACCAGACATTCAAGTTGTACTATAGTGTAAGAGTACCTGATGCTCTCATCACGTTTTAGTGCTTTAAGTTGCATTTCTAACTTTTTATGCTCCGAAAAGACGTTTCAGACTTAACAGAGTCCAAAAGTGCATTTTGTTGTCAAACACTTAGATTATGTGATTTTCTGCATGTAATGCATCATAGAATACCAGACATTCAAGTTGTACTATAGTGTAAGAGTACCTGATGCTCTCATTACGTTTTACTGCTTTAAAGTGCATTCCTAACTTTTTATGCCCCGAAAAGACTTTTCAGACTTAACAGAGTCCAAAAGTGCATTTTGTTGTCAAACACTTAGATTCTTTGATTTTCTGCATGTAATGCATCATAGAATACCAGACATTCAAGTTTCATTGTAATATAAGAGTACCTGATGCTCTCATCACGTTTTAGTGCTTTAAGTTGCATTTCTAACTTTTTATGCTCCGAAAAGACTTTTCAGCCTTAACAGAGTCCAAAAGTGCATTTTGTTGTCAAACACTTAGATTCTTTGATTTTCTGCATGTAATGCATCATAGAATACCAGACATTCAAGTTGTACTATAGTGTAAGAGTACCTGATGCTCTCATTACGTTTTACTGCTTTAAAGTGCATTCCTAACTTTTTATGCCCCGAAAAGACTTTTCAGACTTAACAGAGTCCAAAAGTGCATTTTGTTGTCAAACACTTAGATTCTTTGATTTTCTGCATGTAATGCATCATAGAATACCAGACATTCAAGTTGTACTATAGTGTAAGAGTACCTGATGCTCTCATCACGTTTTAGACCTTTAAGTTGCATTTCTAACTTTTTATGCTCCGAAAAGACTTTTCAGACTTAACAGAGTCCAAAAGTGCATTTTGTTGTCAAACACTTAGATTCTATGATTTCCTACATGTAATGCATCATAGAATACCAGACATTCAAGTTTCATTGTAATATAAGAGTACCTGATGCTCTCATTACGTTTTACTGCTTTAAAGTGCATTTCTAACTTTTTATGCCCCGAAAAGACTTTTCAGACTTAACAGAGTCCAAAAGTGCATTTTGTTGTCAAACACTTAGATTCTTTGATTTTCTGCATGTAATGCATCATAGAATACCAGACATTCAAGTTGTACTATAGTGTAAGAGTACCTGATGCTCTCATCACGTTTTAGTGCTTTAAGTTGCATTTCTAACTTTTTATGCTCCGAAAAGACGTTTCAGACTTAACAGAGTCCAAAAGTGCATTTTGTTGTCAAACACTTAGATTATGTGATTTTCTGCATGTAATGCATCATAGAATACCAGACATTCAAGTTGTACTATAGTGTAAGAGTACCTGATGCTCTCATTACGTTTTACTGCTTTAAAGTGCATTCCTAACTTTTTATGCCCCGAAAAGACTTTTCAGACTTAACAGAGTCCAAAAGTGCATTTTGTTGTCAAACACTTAGATTCTTTGATTTTCTGCATGTAATGCATCATAGAATACCAGACATTCAAGTTTCATTGTAATATAAGAGTACCTGATGCTCTCATCACGTTTTAGTGCTTTAAGTTGCATTTCTAACTTTTTATGCTCCGAAAAGACTTTTCAGCCTTAACAGAGTCCAAAAGTGCATTTTGTTGTCAAACACTTAGATTCTTTGATTTTCTGCATGTAATGCATCATAGAATACCAGACATTCAAGTTGTACTATAGTGTAAGAGTACCTGATGCTCTCATTACGTTTTACTGCTTTAAAGTGCATTCCTAACTTTTTATGCCCCGAAAAGACTTTTCAGACTTAACAGAGTCCAAAAGTGCATTTTGTTGTCAAACACTTAGATTCTTTGATTTTCTGCATGTAATGCATCATAGAATACCAGACATTCAAGTTGTACTATAGTGTAAGAGTACCTGATGCTCTCATCACGTTTTAGTGCTTTAAGTTGCATTTCTAACTTTTTATGCTCCGAAAAGACTTTTCAGCCTTAACAGAGTCCAAAAGTGCATTTTGTTGTCAAACACTTAGATTCTTTGATTTTCTGCATGTAATGCATCATAGAATACCAGACATTCAAGTTGTACTATAGTGTAAGAGTACCTGATGCTCTCATCACGTTTTAGTGCTTTAAGTTGCATTTCTAACTTTTTATGCTCCGAAAAGACTTTTCAGCCTTAACAGAGTCCAAAAGTGCATTTTGTTGTCAAACACTTAGATTCTTTGATTTTCTGCATGTAATGCATCATAGAATACCAGACATTCAAGTTGTACTATAGTGTAAGAGTACCTGATGCTCTCATTGCGTTTTACTGCTTTAAAGTGCATTTCTAACTTTTTATGCTCCGAAAAGACTTTTCAGACTTAACAGAGTCCAAAAGTGCATTTTGTTGTCAAACATTTAGATTCTTTGATTTTCTGCATGTAATGCATCATAGAATACCAGACATTCAAGTTGTACTATAGTGTAAGAGTACCTGATGCTCTCATCACGTTTTAGTGCTTTAAGTTGCATTTCTAACTTTTTATGCTCCGAAAAGACTTTTCAGCCTTAACAGAGTCCAAAAGTGCATTTTGTTGTCAAACACTTAGATTCTTTGATTTTCTGCATGTAATGCATCATAGAATACCAGACATTCAAGTTGTACTATAGTGTAAGAGTACCTGATGCTCTCATCACGTTTTAGTGCTTTAAGTTGCATTTCTAACTTTTTATGCTCCGAAAAGACTTTTCAGCCTTAACAGAGTCCAAAAGTGCATTTTGTTGTCAAACACTTAGATTCTTTGATTTTCTGCATGTAATGCATCATAGAATACCAGACATTCAAGTTGTACTATAGTGTAAGAGTACCTGATGCTCTCATCACGTTTTAGTGCTTTAAGTTGCATTTCTAACTTTTTATGCTCCGAAAAGACTTTTCAGCCTTAACAGAGTCCAAAAGTGCATTTTGTTGTCAAACACTTAGATTATGTGATTTTCTGCATGTAATGCATCATAGAATACCAGACATTCAAGTTGTACTATAGTGTAAGAGTACCTGATGCTCTCATTACGTTTTACTGCTTTAAAGTGCATTCCTAACTTTTTATGCCCCGAAAAGACTTTTCAGACTTAACAGAGTCCAAAAGTGCATTTTGTTGTCAAACACTTAGATTCTTTGATTTTCTGCATGTAATGCATCATAGAATACCAGACATTCAAGTTGTACTATAGTGTAAGAGTACCTGATGCTCTCATCACGTTTTAGACCTTTAAGTTGCATTTCTAACTTTTTATGCTCCGAAAAGACTTTTCAGACTTAACAGAGTCCAAAAGTGCATTTTGTTGTCAAACATTTAGATTCTTTGATTTTCTGCATTTAATGCATCATAGAATACCAGACATTCAAGTTGTACTATAGTGTAAGAGTACCTGATGCTCTCATCACGTTTTAGTGCTTTAAGTTGCATTTCTAACTTTTTATGCTCCGAAAAGACTTTTCAGCCTTAACAGAGTCCAAAAGTGCATTTTGTTGTCAAACACTTAGATTCTTTGATTTTCTGCATGTAATGCATCATAGAATACCAGACATTCAAGTTGTACTATATTGTAAGAGTACCTGATGCTCTCATCACGTTTTAGTGCTTTAAGTTGCATTTCTAACTTTTTATGCTCCGAAAAGACTTTTCAGACTTAACAGAGTCCAAAAGTGCATTTTGTTGTCAAACACTTAGATTATATGATTTCCTGCATTTAATGCATCATAGAATACCAGACATTCAAGTTTCATTGTAATATAAGAGTACCTGATGCTCACATCACGTTTTAGTGCTTTAAGTTGCATTTCTAACTTTTTATGCTCCGAAAAGACTTTTCAGCCTTAACAGAGTCCAAAAGTGCATTTTGTTGTCAAACACTTAGATTCTTTGATTTTCTGCATGTAATGCATCATAGAATACCAGACATTCAAGTTGTACTATAGTGTAAGAGTACCTGATGCTCTCATTACGTTTTACTGCTTTAAAGTGCATTCCTAACTTTTTATGCCCCGAAAAGACTTTTCAGCCTTAACAGAGTCCAAAAGTGCATTTTGTTGTCAAACACTTAGATTATGTGATTTTCTGCATGTAATGCATCATAGAATACCAGACATTCAAGTTGTACTATAGTGTAAGAGTACCTGATGCTCTCATTACGTTTTACTGCTTTAAAGTGCATTCCTAACTTTTTATGCCCCGAAAAGACTTTTCAGACTTAACAGAGTCCAAAAGTGCATTTTGTTGTCAAACACTTAGATTCTTTGATTTTCTGCATGTAATGCATCATAGAATACCAGACATTCAAGTTGTACTATAGTGTAAGAGTACCTGATGCTCTCATCACGTTTTAGTGCTTTAAGTTGCATTTCTAACTTTTTATGCTCCGAAAAGACTTTTCAGCCTTAACAGAGTCCAAAAGTGCATTTTGTTGTCAAACACTTAGATTCTTTGATTTTCTGCATGTAATGCATCATAGAATACCAGACATTCAAGTTGTACTATAGTGTAAGAGTACCTGATGCTCTCATTACGTTTTACTGCTTTAAAGTGCATTCCTAACTTTTTATGCCCCGAAAAGACTTTTCAGACTTAACAGAGTCCAAAAGTGCATTTTGTTGTCAAACACTTAGATTCTTTGATTTTCTGCATGTAATGCATCATAGAATACCAGACATTCAAGTTGTACTATAGTGTAAGAGTACCTGATGCTCTCATCACGTTTTAGTGCTTTAAGTTGCATTTCTAACTTTTTATGCTCCGAAAAGACTTTTCAGCCTTAACAGAGTCCAAAAGTGCATTTTGTTGTCAAACACTTAGATTATGTGATTTCCTGCATGTAATGCATCATAGAATACCAGACATTCAAGTTGTACTATAGTGTAAGAGTACCTGATGCTCTCATCACGTTTTAGTGCTTTAAGTTGCATTTCTAACTTTTTATGCTCCGAAAAGACTTTTCAGACTTAACAGAGTCCAAAAGTGCATTTTGTTGTCAAACACTTAGATTATATGATTTCCTGCATTTAATGCATCATAGAATACCAGACATTCAAGTTGTACTATAGTGTAAGAGTACCTGATGCTCTCATCACGTTTTACTGCTTTAAAGTGCATTTCCAACTTTTATGCTCCGAAAAGACGTTTCAGCCTCAACAGAGTCCAAAAGTGCATTTTGTTGTCAAACACTTAGATTATGTGATTTTCTGCATGTAATGCATCATAGAATACCAGACATTCAAGTTGTACTATAGTGTAAGAGTACCTGATGCTCTCATCACGTTTTAGACCTTTAAGTTGCATTTCTAACTTTTTATGCTCCGAAAAGATTTTTCAGACTTAACAGAGTCCAAAAGTGCATTTTGTTGTCAAACACTTAGATTCTATGATTTCCTACATGTAATGCATCATAGAATACCAGACATTCAAGTTTCATTGTAATATAAGAGTACCTGATGCTCTCATTACGTTTTACTGCTTTAAAGTGCATTTCTAACTTTTTATGCCCCGAAAAGACTTTTCAGACTTAACAGAGTCCAAAAGTGCATTTTGTTGTCAAACACTTAGATTCTTTGATTTTCTGCATGTAATGCATCATAGAATACCAGACATTCAAGTTGTACTATAGTGTAAGAGTACCTGATGCTCTCATCACGTTTTAGTGCTTTAAGTTGCATTTCTAACTTTTTATGCTCCGAAAAGACTTTTCAGCCTTAACAGAGTCCAAAAGTGCATTTTGTTGTCAAACACTTAGATTATGTGATTTTCTGCATGTAATGCATCATAGAATACCAGACATTCAAGTTGTACTATAGTGTAAGAGTACCTGATGATCTCATTACGTTTTACTGCTTTAAAGTGCATTCCTAACTTTTTATGCCCCGAAAAGACTTTTCAGACTTAACAGAGTCCAAAAGTGCATTTTGTTGTCAAACACTTAGATTCTTTGATTTTCTGCATGTAATGCATCATAGAATACCAGACATTCAAGTTGTACTATAGTGTAAGAGTACCTGATGCTCTCATCACGTTTTAGTGCTTTAAGTTGCATTTCTAACTTTTTATGCTACGAAAAGACTTTTCAGCCTTAACAGAGTCGAAAAGTGCATTTTGTTGTCAAACACTTAGATTCTTTGATTTTCTGCATGTAATGCATCATAGAATACCAGACATTCAAGTTGTACTATAGTGTAAGAGTACCTGATGCTCTCATCACGTTTTAGTGCTTTAAGTTGCATTTCTAACTTTTTATGCTCCGAAAAGACTTTTCAGCCTTAACAGAGTCCAAAAGTGCATTTTGTTGTCAAACACTTAGATTATGTGATTTTCTGCATGTAATGCATCATAGAATACCAGACATTCAAGTTGTACTATAGTGTAAGAGTACCTGATGCTCTCATCACGTTTTAGTGCTTTAAGTTGCATTTCTAACTTGTTGTGCTCCGAAAAGACTTTTCAGCCTTAACAGAGTCCAAAAGTGCATTTTGTTGTCAAACACTTAGATTATGTGATTTTCTGCATGTAATGCATCATAGAATACCAGACATTCAAGTTGTACTATAGTGTAAGAGTACCTGATGATCTCATTACGTTTTACTGCTTTAAAGTGCATTCCTAACTTTTTATGCCCCGAAAAGACTTTTCAGACTTAACAGAGTCCAAAAGTGCATTTTGTTGTCAAACACTTAGATTCTTTGATTTTCTGCATGTAATGCATCATAGAATACCAGACATTCAAGTTGTACTATAGTGTAAGAGTACCTGATGCTCTCATCACGTTTTAGTGCTTTAAGTTGCATTTCTAACTTTTTATGCTCCGAAAAGACTTTTCAGCCTTAACAGAGTCGAAAAGTGCATTTTGTTGTCAAACACTTAGATTCTTTGATTTTCTGCATGTAATGCATCATAGAATACCAGACATTCAAGTTGTACTATAGTGTAAGAGTACCTGATGCTCTCATCACGTTTTAGTGCTTTAAGTTGCATTTCTAACTTTTTATGCTCCGAAAAGACTTTTCAGCCTTAACAGAGTCCAAAAGTGCATTTTGTTGTCAAACACTTAGATTATGTGATTTTCTGCATGTAATGCATCATAGAATACCAGACATTCAAGTTTCATTGTAATATAAGAGTACCTGATGCTCTCATTACGTTTTACTGCTTTAAAGTGCATTTCCAACTTTTATGCTCCGAAAAGACGTTTCAGCCTCAAAAGAGTCCAAAAGTGCATTTTGTTGTCAAACACTTAGATTATGTGATTTTCTGCATGTAATGCATCATAGAATACCAGACATTCAAGTTTCATTGTAATATAAGAGTACCTGATGCTCTCATCACGTTTTAGACCTTTAAGTTGCATTTCTAACTTTTTATGCTCCGAAAAGACTTTTCAGACTTAACAGAGTCCAAAAGTGCATTTTGTTGTCAAACACTTAGATTCTATGATTTCCTACATGTAATGCATCATAGAATACCAGACATTCAAGTTTCATTGTAATATAAGAGTACCTGATGCTCTCATTACGTGTTACTGCTTTAAAGTGCATTTCTAATTTTTTATGCCCCGAAAAGACTTTTCAGACTTAACAGAGTCCAAAAGTGCATTTTGTTGTCAAACACTTAGATTCTTTGATTTTCTAAATGTAATGCATCATAGAATACCAGACATTCAAGTTGTACTATAGTGTAAGAGTACCTGATGCTCTCATCACGTTTTAGTGCTTTAAGTTGCATTTCTAACTTTTTATGCTCCGAAAAGACTTTTCAGCCTCAACAGAGTCCAAAAGTGCATTTTGTTTTTAAACACTTAGATTATATGATTTCCTGGATGTAATGCATCATAGAATACCAGACATTCAAGTTGTACTATAGTGTAAGAGTACCTGATGCTCTCATCACGTTTTAGTGCTTTAAGTTGCATTTCTAACTTTTTATGCTCCGAAAAGACTTTTCAGCCTTAACAGAGTCCAAAAGTGCATTTTGTTTTTAAACACTTAGATTATATGATTTTCTGCATGTAATGCATCATAGAATACCAGACATTCAAGTTTCATCGTAATATAAGAGTACCTGATGCTCTCATCACGTTTTAGTGCTTTAAGTTGCATTTCTAACTTTTTATGCTCCGAAAAGACTTTTCAGACTTAACAGAGTCCAAAAGTGCATTTTGTTGTCAAACACTTAGATTATATGATTTCCTGCATTTAATGCATCATAGAATACCAGACATTCAAGTTTCATTGTAATATAAGAGTACCTGATGCTCTCATCACGTTTTAGTGCTTTAAGTTGCATTTCTAACTTTTTATGCTCCGAAAAGACTTTTCAGCCTCAACAGAGTCCAAAAGTGCATTTTGTTGTCAAACACTTAGATTCTTTGATTTTCTGCATGTAATGCATCATAGAATACCAGACATTCAAGTTGTACTATAGTGTAAGAGTACCTGATGCTCTCATCACGTTTTAGTGCTTTAAGTTGCATTTCTAACTTTTTATGCTCCGAAAAGACTTTTCAGCCTTAACAGAGTCGAAAAGTGCATTTTGTTGTCAAACACTTAGATTCTTTGATTTTCTGCATGTAATGCATCATAGAATACCAGACATTCAAGTTGTACTATAGTGTAAGAGTACCTGATGCTCTCATCACGTTTTAGTGCTTTAAGTTGCATTTCTAACTTTTTATGCTCCGAAAAGACTTTTCAGCCTTAACAGAGTCCAAAAGTGCATTTTGTTGTCAAACACTTAGATTATGTGATTTTCTGCATGTAATGCATCATAGAATACCAGACATTCAAGTTGTACTATAGTGTAAGAGTACCTGATGCTCTCATCACGTTTTAGACCTTTAAGTTGCATTTCTAACTTTTTATGCTCCGAAAAGACTTTTCAGACTTAACAGAGTCCAAAAGTGCATTTTGTTGTCAAACACTTAGATTCTATGATTTCCTACATGTATTGCATCATAGAATACCAGACATTCAAGTTTCATTGTAATATAAGAGTACCTGATGCTCTCATTACGTTTTACTGCTTTAAAGTGCATTTCCAACTTTTATGCTCCGAAAAGACGTTTCAGCCTCAACAGAGTCAAAAGTGCATTTTGTTGTCAAACACTTAGATTATATGATTTCCTGCATGTAATGCATCATAGAATACCAGACATTCAAGTTGTATTATAGTGTAAGAGTACCTGATGCTCTCATCACGTTTTAGACCTTTAAGTTGCATTTCTAACTTTTTATGCTCCGAAAAGACTTTTCAGACTTAACAGAGTCCAAAAGTGCATTTTGTTGTCAAACACTTAGATTCTTTGATTTTCTGCATGTAATGCATCATAGAATACCAGACATTCAAGTTGTACTATAGTGTAAGAGTACCTGATGCTCTCATCACGTTTTAGTGCTTTAAGTTGCATTTCTAACTTTTTATGCTCCGAAAAGACTTTTCAGCCTTAACAGAGTCCAAAAGTGCATTTTGTTTTTAAACACTTAGATTATATGATTTTCTGCATGTAATGCATCATAGAATACCAGACATTCAAGTTTCATTGTAATATAAGAGTACCTGATGCTCTCATCACGTTTTAGTGCTTTAAGTTGCATTTCTAACTTTTTATGCTCCGAAAAGACTTTTCAGACTTAACAGAGTCCAAAAGTGCATTTTGTTGTCAAACACTTAGATTATATGATTTCCTGCATTTAATGCATCATAGAATACCAGACATTCAAGTTTCATTGTAATATAAGAGTACCTGATGCTCTCATCACGTTTTAGTGCTTTAAGTTGCATTTCTAACTTTTTATGCTCCGAAAAGACTTTTCAGCCTCAACAGAGTCCAAAAGTGCATTTTGTTGTCAAACACTTAGATTCTTTGATTTTCTGCATGTAATGCATCATAGAATACCAGACATTCAAGTTGTACTATAGTGTAAGAGTACCTGATGCTCTCAACACGTTTTAGTGCTTTAAGTTGCATTTCTAACTTTTTATGCTCCGAAAAGACTTTTCAGCCTTAACAGAGTCGAAAAGTGCATTTTGTTGTCAAACACTTAGATTCTTTGATTTTCTGCATGTAATGCATCATAGAATACCAGACATTCAAGTTGTACTATAGTGTAAGAGTACCTGATGCTCTCATCACGTTTTAGTGCTTTAAGTTGCATTTCTAACTTTTTATGCTCCGAAAAGACTTTTCAGCCTTAACAGAGTCCAAAAGTGCATTTTGTTGTCAAACACTTAGATTATGTGATTTTCTGCATGTAATGCATCATAGAATACCAGACATTCAAGTTGTACTATAGTGTAAGAGTACCTGATGCTCTCATCACGTTTTAGTGCTTTAAGTTGCATTTCTAACTTTTTATGCTCCGAAAAGACTTTTCAGCCTTAACAGAGTCCAAAAGTGCATTTTGTTTTTAAACACTTAGATTATGTGATTTTCTGCATGTAATGCATCATAGAATACCAGACATTCAAGTGTCATTGTAATATAAGAGTACCTGATGCTCTCATTACGTTTTACTGCTTTAAAGTGCATTTCCAACTTTTATGCTCCGAAAAGACGTTTCAGCCTCAACAGAGTCCAAAAGTGCATTTTGTTGTCAAACACTTAGATTATGTGATTTTCTGCATGTAATGCATCATAGAATACCAGACATTCAAGTTGTACTATAGTGTAAGAGTACCTGATGCTCTCATCACGTTTTAGACCTTTAAGTTGCATTTCTAACTTTTTATGCTCCGAAAAGACTTTTCAGACTTAACAGAGTCCAAAAGTGCATTTTGTTGTCAAACACTTAGATTCTATGATTTCCTACATGTATTGCATCATAGAATACCAGACATTCAAGTTTCATTGTAATATAAGAGTACCTGATGCTCTCATTACGTTTTACTGCTTTAAAGTGCATTTCCAACTTTTATGCTCCGAAAAGACGTTTCAGCCTCAACAGAGTCAAAAGTGCATTTTGTTGTCAAACACTTAGATTATATGATTTCCTGCATGTAATGCATCATAGAATACCAGACATTCAAGTTTCATTGTAATATAAGAGTACCTGATGCTCTCATTACGTTTTACTGCTTTAAAGTGCATTTCCAACTTTTATGCTCCGAAAAGACGTTTCAGCCTCAACAGAGTCAAAAGTGCATTTTGTTGTCAAACACTTAGATTCTTTGATTTCCTGCAATTAATTCATCATAGAACACCAGACTTTCATGTTGTACTACATTGTAAGAGTACCTGATGCTCTCATCACGTTTTACGGCTTTAAGTTGCATTTCCAACTTTTATGCTCCGAAAAGACGTTTCAGCCTCAACAGAGTCCAAAAGTGCATTTTGTTGTCAAACACTTAGATTCTTTGATTTCCTGCATTTAATGCATCATAGAACACCAGACTTTCATGTTGTACTACATTGTAAGGGTACCTGATGCTCTCATCAAGTTTTACGGCTTTAAGTTGCATTTCCAACTTTTATGCTCCGAAAAGACGTTTCAGCCTCAACAGAGTCCAAAAGTGCATTTTGTTGTCAAACACTTAGATTCTTTGATTTCCTGCATTTAATTCATCATAGAACACCAGACTTTCATGTTGTACTACATTGTAAGAGTACCTGATGCTCTCATCACGTTTTACGGCTTTAAGTTGCATTTCCAACTTTTATGCTCCGAAAAGACGTTTCAGACTCAAAGGGGTCCAAAAGTGAATTTTGTTGTCGAACACTTAGATTCTATGATTTCCTGCAATTAATACATCATAGAATACCCAGACATTCATGTTTCTTTATAATATAAGAGTACCTGATGCTCTCATCACGTTTTACGGCTTTAAGTTGCATTTCCAACTTTTATGCTCCGAAAAGACGTTTCAGACTCAAAGGGGTCCAAAAGTGAATTTTGTTGTCGAACACTTAGATTCTATGATTTCCTGCAATTAATACATCATAGAATACCCAGACATTCATGTTTCTTTATAATATAAGAGTACCTGATGCTCTCATCACGTTTTACTGCTTTAAGTTGCATTTCCAACTTTTATGCTCCGAAAAGACGTTTCAGCCTCAACAGAGTCCAAAAGTGCATTTTGTTGTCAAACACTTAGATTCTTTGATTTCCTGCATTTAATTCATCATAGAACACCAGACTTTCATGTTGTACTACATTGTAAGAGTACCTGATGCTCTCATCACGTTTTACGGCTTTAAGTTGCATTTCCAACTTTTATGCTCCGAAAAGACGTTTCAGACTCAAAGGGGTCCAAAAGTGCATTTTGTTGTCGAACACTTAGATTCTATGATTTCCTGCAATTAATACATCATAGAATACCCAGACATTCATGTTTCTTTATAATATAAGAGTACCTGATGCTCTCATCACGTTTTACGGCTTTAAGTTGCATTTCCAACTTTTATGCTCCGAAAAGACGTTTCAGCCTCAACATAGTCCAAAAGTGCATTTTGTTGTCAAACACTTAGATTCTTTGATTTCCTGCATTTAATTCATCATAGAACACCAGACTTTCATGTTGTACTACATTGTAAGAGTACCTGATGCTCTCATCACGTTTTACGGCTTTAAGTTGCATTTCCAACTTTTATGCTCCGAAAAGACGTTTCAGACTCAAAGGGGTCCAAAAGTGAATTTTGTTGTCGAACACTTAGATTCTATGATTTCCTGCAATTAATACATCATAGAATACCCAGACATTCATGTTTCTTTATAATATAAGAGTACCTGATGCTCTCATCACGTTTTACGGCTTTAAGTTGCATTTCCAACTTTTATGCTCCGAAAAGACGTTTCAGACTCAAAGGGGTCCAAAAGTGAATTTTGTTGTTGAACACTTAGATTCTATGATTTCCTGCAATTAATACATCATAGAATACCCAGACATTCATGTTTCTTTATAATATAAGAGTACCTGATGCTCTCATCACGTTTTACGGCTTTAAGTTGCATTTCCAACTTTTATGGTTCGAAAAGACGTTTCAGCCTCAAAGGGGTCCAAAAGTGCATTTTGTTGTCAAACACTTAGATTCTTTGATTTCCTGCATTTAATGCATCATAGAACACCAGACTTTCATGTTGTACTACATTGTAAGAGTACCTGATGCTCTCATCACGTTTTACGGCTTTAAGTTGCATTTCCAACTTTTATGGTTCGAAAAGACGTTTCAGCCTCAAAGGGGTCCAAAAGTGCATTTTCTTGTCGAACACTTAGATTCTATGATTTCCTGCATTTAATACATCATAGAATACCAGACATTCATGTTTCTTTATAATATAAGAGTACCTGATGCTCTCATCACGTTTTACGGCTTTAAGTTGCATTTCCAACTTTTATGCTCCGAAAAGACGTTTCAGACTCAAAGGGGTCCAAAAGTGAATTTTGTTGTTGAACACTTAGATTCTATGATTTCCTGCAATTAATACATCATAGAATACCCAGACATTCATGTTTCTTTATAATATAAGAGTACCTGATGCTCTCATCACGTTTTACGGCTTTAAGTTGCATTTCCAACTTTTATGGTTCGAAAAGACGTTTCAGCCTCAAAGGGGTCCAAAAGTGCATTTTGTTGTCAAACACTTAGATTCTTTGATTTCCTGCATTTAATGCATCATAGAACACCAGACTTTCATGTTGTACTACATTGTAAGAGTACCTGATGCTCTCATCACGTTTTGCGGCTTTAAGTTGCATTTCCAACTTTTATGGTTCGAAAAGACGTTTCAGCCTCAAAGGGGTCCAAAAGTGCATTTTCTTGTCGAACACTTAGATTCTATGATTTCCTGCATTTAATACATCATAGAATACCAGACATTCATGTTTCTTTATAATATAAGAGTACCTGATACTCTCATCACGTTTTACGGCTTTAAGTTGCATTTCCAACTTTTATGCTCCGAAAAGACGTTTCAGCCTCAACATAGTCCAAAAGTGCATTTTGTTGTCAAACACTTAGATTCTTTGATTTCCTGCATTTAATTCATCATAGAACACCAGACTTTCATGTTGTACTACATTGTAAGAGTACCTGATGCTCTCATCACGTTTTACGGCTTTAAGTTGCATTTCCAACTTTTATGCTCCGAAAAGACGTTTCAGACTCAAAGGGGTCCAAAAGTGAATTTTGTTGTCGAACACTTAGATTCTATGATTTCCTGCAATTAATACATCATAGAATACCCAGACATTCATGTTTCTTTATAATATAAGAGTACCTGATGCTCTCATCACGTTTTACGGCTTTAAGTTGCATTTCCAACTTTTATGCTCCGAAAAGACGTTTCAGACTCAAAGGGGTCCAAAAGTGAATTTTGTTGTTGAACACTTAGATTCTATGATTTCCTGCAATTAATACATCATAGAATACCCAGACATTCATGTTTCTTTATAATATAAGAGTACCTGATGCTCTCATCACGTTTTACGGCTTTAAGTTGCATTTCCAACTTTTATGGTTCGAAAAGACGTTTCAGCCTCAAAGGGGTCCAAAAGTGCATTTTGTTGTCAAACACTTAGATTCTTTGATTTCCTGCATTTAATGCATCATAGAACACCAGACTTTCATGTTGTACTACATTGTAAGAGTACCTGATGCTCTCATCACGTTTTACGGCTTTAAGTTGCATTTCCAACTTTTATGGTTCGAAAAGACGTTTCAGCCTCAAAGGGGTCCAAAAGTGCATTTTCTTGTCGAACACTTAGATTCTATGATTTCCTGCATTTAATACATCATAGAATACCAGACATTCATGTTTCTTTATAATATAAGAGTACCTGATGCTCTCATCACGTTTTACGGCTTTAAGTTGCATTTCCAACTTTTATGCTCCGAAAAGACGTTTCAGACTCAAAGGGGTCCAAAAGTGAATTTTGTTGTTGAACACTTAGATTCTATGATTTCCTGCAATTAATACATCATAGAATACCCAGACATTCATGTTTCTTTATAATATAAGAGTACCTGATGCTCTCATCACGTTTTACGGCTTTAAGTTGCATTTCCAACTTTTATGGTTCGAAAAGACGTTTCAGCCTCAAAGGGGTCCAAAAGTGCATTTTGTTGTCAAACACTTAGATTCTTTGATTTCCTGCATTTAATGCATCATAGAACACCAGACTTTCATGTTGTACTACATTGTAAGAGTACCTGATGCTCTCATCACGTTTTACGGCTTTAAGTTGCATTTCCAACTTTTATGGTTCGAAAAGACGTTTCAGCCTCAAAGGGGTCCAAAAGTGCATTTTCTTGTCGAACACTTAGATTCTATGATTTCCTGCATTTAATACATCATAGAATACCAGACATTCATGTTTCTTTATAATATAAGAGTACCTGATACTCTCATCACGTTTTACGGCTTTAAGTTGCATTTCCAACTTTTATGCTCCGAAAAGACGTTTCAGCCTCAACAGAGTCCAAAAGTGCATTTTGTTGTCAAACACTTAGATTCTTTGATTTCCTGCATTTAATGCATCATAGAACACCAGACTTTCATGTTGTACTACATTGTAAGGGTACCTGATGCTCTCATCACGTTTTACGGCTTTAAGTTGCATTTCCAACTTTTATGGTTCGAAAAGACGTTTCAGCCTCAAAGGGGTCCAAAAGTGCATTTTGTTGTCGAACACTTAGATTCTATGATTTCCTGCATTTAATACATCATAGAATACCAGACATTCATGTTTCTTTATAATATAAGAGTACCTGATGCTCTCATCACGTTTTACGGCTTTAAGTTGCATTTCCAACTTTTATGGTTCGAAAAGACGTTTCAGACTCAAAGGGGTCCAAAAGTGAATTTTGTTGTCGAACACTTAGATTCTATGATTTCCTGCAATTAATACATCATAGAATACCCAGACATTCATGTTTCTTTATAATATAAGAGTACCTGATGCTCTCATCACGTTTTACGGCTTTAAGTTGCATTTCCAACTTTTATGGTCCGAAAAGACGTTTCAGCCTCAACAGAGTCCAAAAGTGCATTTTGTTGTCAAACACTTAGATTCTTTGATTTCCTGCATTTAATTCATCATAGAACACCAGACTTTCATGTTGTACTACATTGTAAGAGTACCTGATGCTCTCATCACGTTTTACGGCTTTAAGTTGCATTTCCAACTTTTATGCTCCGAAAAGACGTTTCAGACTCAAAGGGGTCCAAAAGTGAATTTTGTTGTCGAACACTTAGATTCTATGATTTCCTGCAATTAATACATCATAGAATACCCAGACATTCATGTTTCTTTATAATATAAGAGTACCTGATGCTCTCATCACGTTTTACGGCTTTAAGTTGCATTTCCAACTTTTATGCTCCGAAAAGACGTTTCAGACTCAAAGGGGTCCAAAAGTGAATTTTGTTGTCGAACACTTAGATTCTATGATTTCCTGCAATTAATACATCATAGAATACCCAGACATTCATGTTTCTTTATAATATAAGAGTACCTGATGCTCTCATCACGTTTTACGGCTTTAAGTTGCATTTCCAACTTTTATGCTCCGAAAAGACGTTTCAGCCTCAACAGAGTCCAAAAGTGCATTTTGTTGTCAAACACTTAGATTCTTTGATTTCCTGCATTTAATGCATCATAGAACACCAGA
This sequence comes from Taurulus bubalis, assembly GCF_910589615.1. Classification (NCBI taxonomy): domain Eukaryota; kingdom Metazoa; phylum Chordata; class Actinopteri; order Perciformes; family Cottidae; genus Taurulus; species Taurulus bubalis. Next base: position 2,964,740 of record NC_136600.1, read on the forward strand.
CTTTCATGTTGTACTACATTGTAAGGGTACCTGATGCTCTCATCACGTTTTACGGCTTTAAGTTGCATTTCCAACTTTTATGCTCCGAAAAGACGTTTCAGCCTCAACAGAGTCCAAAAGTGCATTTTGTTGTCAAACACTTAGATTCTTTGATTTCCTGCATTTAATTCATCATAGAACACCAGACTTTCATGTTGTACTACATTGTAAGAGTACCTGATGCTCTCATCACGTTTTACGGCTTTAAGTTGCATTTCCAACTTTTATGCTCCGAAAAGACGTTTCAGACTCAAAGGGGTCCAAAAGTGAATTTTGTTGTCGAACACTTAGATTCTATGATTTCCTGCAATTAATACATCATAGAATACCCAGACATTCATGTTTCTTTATAATATAAGAGTACCTGATGCTCTCATCACGTTTTACGGCTTTAAGTTGCATTTCCAACTTTTATGCTCCGAAAAGACGTTTCAGCCTCAAAAGAGTCCAAAAGTGCATTTTGTTGTCAAACACTTAGATTCTTTGATTTCCTGCATTTAATTCATCATAGAACACCAGACTTTCATGTTGTACTACATTGTAAGAGTACCTGATGCTCTCATCACGTTTTACGGCTTTAAGTTGCATTTCCAACTTTTATGCTCCGAAAAGACGTTTCAGACTCAAAGGGGTCCAAAAGTGAATTTTGTTGTCGAACACTTAGATTCTATGATTTCCTGCAATTAATACATCATAGAATACCCAGACATTCATGTTTCTTTATAATATAAGAGTACCTGATGCTCTCATCACGTTTTACGGCTTTAAGTTGCATTTCCAACTTTTATGCTCCGAAAAGACGTTTCAGACTCAAAGGGGTCCAAAAGTGAATTTTGTTGTCGAACACTTAGATTCTATGATTTCCTGCAATTAATACATCATAGAATACCCAGACATTCATGTTTCTTTATAATATAAGAGTACCTGATGCTCTCATCACGTTTTACGGCTTTAAGTTGCATTTCCAACTTTTATGCTCCGAAAAGACGTTTCAGCCTCAACAGAGTCCAAAAGTGCATTTTGTTGTCAAACACTTAGATTCTTTGATTTCCTGCATTTAATGCATCATAGAACACCAGACTTTCATGTTGTACTACATTGTAAGGGTACCTGATGCTCTCATCACGTTTTACGGCTTTAAGTTGCATTTCCAACTTTTATGCTCCGAAAAGACGTTTCAGCCTCAACAGAGTCCAAAAGTGCATTTTGTTGTCAAACACTTAGATTCTTTGATTTCCTGCATTTAATTCATCATAGAACACCAGACTTTCATGTTGTACTACATTGTAAGAGTACCTGATGCTCTCATCACGTTTTACGGCTTTAAGTTGCATTTCCAACTTTTATGCTCCGAAAAGACGTTTCAGACTCAAAGGGGTCCAAAAGTGAATTTTGTTGTCGAACACTTAGATTCTATGATTTCCTGCAATTAATACATCATAGAATACCCAGACATTCATGTTTCTTTATAATATAAGAGTACCTGATGCTCTCATCACGTTTTACGGCTTTAAGTTGCATTTCCAACTTTTATGCTCCGAAAAGACGTTTCAGCCTCAACAGAGTCCAAAAGTGCATTTTGTTGTCAAACACTTAGATTCTTTGATTTCCTGCATTTAATGCATCATAGAACACCAGACTTTCATGTTGTACTACATTGTAAGGGTACCTGATGCTCTCATCACGTTTTACGGCTTTAAGTTGCATTTCCAACTTTTATGCTCCGAAAAGACTTTTCAGATTTAACAGAGTCCAAAAGTGCATTTTGTTGTCAAACACTTAGATTATATGATTTCCTGCATGTAATGCATCATAGAATACCAGACATTCAAGTTGTACTATAGTGTAAGAGTACCTGATGCTCTCATCACGTTTTAGACCTTTAAGTTGCATTTCTAACTTTTTATGCTCCGAAAAGACTTTTCAGACTTAACAGAGTCCAAAAGTGCATTTTGTTGTCAAACACTTAGATTCTATGATTTCCTACATGTAATGCATCATAGAATACCAGACATTCAAGTTTCATTGTAATATAAGAGTACCTGATGCTCTCATTACGTGTTACTGCTTTAAAGTGCATTTCTAATTTTTTATGCCCCGAAAAGACTTTTCAGACTTAACAGAGTCCAAAAGTGCATTTTGTTGTCAAACACTTAGATTCTTTGATTTTCTAAATGTAATGCATCATAGAATACCAGACATTCAAGTTGTACTATAGTGTAAGAGTACCTGATGCTCTCATCACGTTTTAGTGCTTTAAGTTGCATTTCTAACTTTTTATGCTCCGAAAAGACTTTTCAGCCTTAACAGAGTCGAAAAGTGCATTTTGTTGTCAAACACTTAGATTCTTTGATTTTCTGCATGTAATGCATCATAGAATACCAGACATTCAAGTTGTACTATAGTGTAAGAGTACCTGATGCTCTCATCACGTTTTAGTGCTTTAAGTTGCATTTCTAACTTTTTATGCTCCGAAAAGACTTTTCAGCCTTAACAGAGTCCAAAAGTGCATTTTGTTGTCAAACACTTAGATTATGTGATTTTCTGCATGTAATGCATCATAGAATACCAGACATTCAAGTTGTACTATAGTGTAAGAGTACCTGATGCTCTCATCACGTTTTAGTGCTTTAAGTTGCATTTCTAACTTTTTATGCTCCGAAAAGACTTTTCAGCCTTAACAGAGTCCAAAAGTGCATTTTGTTGTCAAACACTTAGATTATGTGATTTTCTGCATGTAATGCATCATAGAATACCAGACATTCAAGTGTCATTGTAATATAAGAGTACCTGATGCTCTCATTACGTTTTACTGCTTTAAAGTGCATTTCCAACTTTTATGCTCCGAAAAGACGTTTCAGCCTCAACAGAGTCCAAAAGTGCATTTTGTTGTCAAACACTTAGATTCTTTGATTTCCTGCAATTAATTCATCATAGAACACCAGACTTTCATGTTGTACTACATTGTAAGAGTACCTGATGCTCTCATCACGTTTTACGGCTTTAAGTTGCATTTCCAACTTTTATGCTCCGAAAAGACGTTTCAGCCTCAACAGAGTCCAAAAGTGCATTTTGTTGTCAAACACTTAGATTCTTTGATTTCCTGCATTTAATGCATCATAGAACACCAGACTTTCATGTTGTACTACATTGTAAGAGTACCTGATGCTCTCATCACGTTTTACGGCTTTAAGTTGCATTTCCAACTTTTATGCTCCGAAAAGACGTTTCAGACTCAAAGGGGTCCAAAAGTGAATTTTGTTGTCGAACACTTAGATTCTATGATTTCCTGCAATTAATACATCATAGAATACCCAGACATTCATGTTTCTTTATAATATAAGAGTACCTGATGCTCTCATCACGTTTTACGGCTTTAAGTTGCATTTCCAACTTTTATGCTCCGAAAAGACGTTTCAGACTCAAAGGGGTCCAAAAGTGAATTTTGTTGTCGAACACTTAGATTCTATGATTTCCTGCAATTAATACATCATAGAATACCCAGACATTCATGTTTCTTTATAATATAAGAGTACCTGATGCTCTCATCACGTTTTACGGCTTTAAGTTGCATTTCCAACTTTTATGCTCCGAAAAGACGTTTCAGCCTCAACAGAGTCCAAAAGTGCATTTTGTTGTCAAACACTTAGATTCTTTGATTTCCTGCATTTAATGCATCATAGAACACCAGACTTTCATGTTGTACTACATTGTAAGGGTACCTGATGCTCTCATCACGTTTTACGGCTTTAAGTTGCATTTCCAACTTTTATGCTCCGAAAAGACGTTTCAGCCTCAACAGAGTCCAAAAGTGCATTTTGTTGTCAAACACTTAGATTCTTTGATTTCCTGCATTTAATGCATCATAGAACACCAGACTTTCATGTTGTACTACATTGTAAGAGTACCTGATGCTCTCATCACGTTTTAGACCTTTAAGTTGCATTTCTAACTTTTTATGCTCCGAAAAGACTTTTCAGACTTAACAGAGTCCAAAAGTGCATTTTGTTGTCAAACACTTAGATTCTATGATTTCCTACATGTAATGCATCATAGAATACCAGACATTCAAGTTTCATTGTAATATAAGAGTACCTGATGCTCTCATTACGTGTTACTGCTTTAAAGTGCATTTCTAATTTTTTATGCCCCGAAAAGACTTTTCAGACTTAACAGAGTCCAAAAGTGCATTTTGTTGTCAAACACTTAGATTCTTTGATTTTCTAAATGTAATGCATCATAGAATACCAGACATTCAAGTTGTACTATAGTGTAAGAGTACCTGATGCTCTCATCACGTTTTAGTGCTTTAAGTTGCATTTCTAACTTTTTATGCTCCGAAAAGACTTTTCAGCCTCAACAGAGTCCAAAAGTGCATTTTGTTTTTAAACACTTAGATTATATGATTTCCTGGATGTAATGCATCATAGAATACCAGACATTCAAGTTGTACTATAGTGTAAGAGTACCTGATGCTCTCATCACGTTTTAGTGCTTTAAGTTGCATTTCTAACTTTTTATGCTCCGAAAAGACTTTTCAGCCTTAACAGAGTCCAAAAGTGCATTTTGTTTTTAAACACTTAGATTATATGATTTTCTGCATGTAATGCATCATAGAATACCAGACATTCAAGTTTCATTGTAATATAAGAGTACCTGATGCTCTCATCACGTTTTAGTGCTTTAAGTTGCATTTCTAACTTTTTATGCTCCGAAAAGACTTTTCAGACTTAACAGAGTCCAAAAGTGCATTTTGTTGTCAAACACTTAGATTATATGATTTCCTGCATTTAATGCATCATAGAATACCAGACATTCAAGTTTCATTGTAATATAAGAGTACCTGATGCTCTCATCACGTTTTAGTGCTTTAAGTTGCATTTCTAACTTTTTATGCTCCGAAAAGACTTTTCAGCCTCAACAGAGTCCAAAAGTGCATTTTGTTGTCAAACACTTAGATTCTTTGATTTTCTGCATGTAATGCATCATAGAATACCAGACATTCAAGTTGTACTATAGTGTAAGAGTACCTGATGCTCTCATCACGTTTTAGTGCTTTAAGTTGCATTTCTAACTTTTTATGCTCCGAAAAGACTTTTCAGCCTTAACAGAGTCGAAAAGTGCATTTTGTTGTCAAACACTTAGATTCTTTGATTTTCTGCATGTAATGCATCATAGAATACCAGACATTCAAGTTGTACTATAGTGTAAGAGTACCTGATGCTCTCATCACGTTTTAGTGCTTTAAGTTGCATTTCTAACTTTTTATGCTCCGAAAAGACTTTTCAGCCTTAACAGAGTCCAAAAGTGCATTTTGTTGTCAAACACTTAGATTATGTGATTTTCTGCATGTAATGCATCATAGAATACCAGACATTCAAGTGTCATTGTAATATAAGAGTACCTGATGCTCTCATTACGTTTTACTGCTTTAAAGTGCATTTCCAACTTTTATGCTCCGAAAAGACGTTTCAGCCTCAAAAGAGTCCAAAAGTGCATTTTGTTGTCAAACACTTAGATTCTTTGATTTCCTGCAATTAATTCATCATAGAACACCAGACTTTCATGTTGTACTACATTGTAAGAGTACCTGATGCTCTCATCACGTTTTACGGCTTTAAGTTGCATTTCCAACTTTTATGCTCCGAAAAGACGTTTCAGCCTCAACAGAGTCCAAAAGTGCATTTTGTTGTCAAACACTTAGATTCTTTGATTTCCTGCATTTAATGCATCATAGAACACCAGACTTTCATGTTGTACTACATTGTAAGGGTACCTGATGCTCTCATCACGTTTTACGGCTTTAAGTTGCATTTCCAACTTTTATGCTCCGAAAAGACGTTTCAGCCTCAACAGAGTCCAAAAGTGCATTTTGTTGTCAAACACTTAGATTCTTTGATTTCCTGCATTTAATTCATCATAGAACACCAGACTTTCATGTTGTACTACATTGTAAGAGTACCTGATGCTCTCATCACGTTTTACGGCTTTAAGTTGCATTTCCAACTTTTATGCTCCGAAAAGACGTTTCAGACTCAAAGGGGTCCAAAAGTGAATTTTGTTGTCGAACACTTAGATTCTATGATTTCCTGCAATTAATACATCATAGAATACCCAGACATTCATGTTTCTTTATAATATAAGAGTACCTGATGCTCTCATCACGTTTTACGGCTTTAAGTTGCATTTCCAACTTTTATGCTCCGAAAAGACGTTTCAGACTCAAAGGGGTCCAAAAGTGAATTTTGTTGTCGAACACTTAGATTCTATGATTTCCTGCAATTAATACATCATAGAATACCCAGACATTCATGTTTCTTTATAATATAAGAGTACCTGATGCTCTCATCACGTTTTACGGCTTTAAGTTGCATTTCCAACTTTTATGCTCCGAAAAGACGTTTCAGCCTCAACAGAGTCCAAAAGTGCATTTTGTTGTCAAACACTTAGATTCTTTGATTTCCTGCATTTAATTCATCATAGAACACCAGACTTTCATGTTGTACTACATTGTAAGAGTACCTGATGCTCTCATCACGTTTTACGGCTTTAAGTTGCATTTCCAACTTTTATGCTCCGAAAAGACGTTTCAGACTCAAAGGGGTCCAAAAGTGAATTTTGTTGTCGAACACTTAGATTCTATGATTTCCTGCAATTAATACATCATAGAATACCCAGACATTCATGTTTCTTTATAATATAAGAGTACCTGATGCTCTCATCACGTTTTACGGCTTTAAGTTGCATTTCCAACTTTTATGCTCCGAAAAGACGTTTCAGACTCAAAGGGGTCCAAAAGTGAATTTTGTTGTCGAACACTTAGATTCTATGATTTCCTGCAATTAATACATCATAGAATACCCAGACATTCATGTTTCTTTATAATATAAGAGTACCTGATGCTCTCATCACGTTTTACGGCTTTAAGTTGCATTTCCAACTTTTATGGTTCGAAAAGACGTTTCAGCCTCAAAGGGGTCCAAAAGTGCATTTTGTTGTCAAACACTTAGATTCTTTGATTTCCTGCATTTAATGCATCATAGAACACCAGACTTTCATGTTGTACTACATTGTAAGAGTACCTGATGCTCTCATCACGTTTTACGGCTTTAAGTTGCATTTCCAACTTTTATGGTTCGAAAAGACGTTTCAGCCTCAAAGGGGTCCAAAAGTGCATTTTGTTGTCGAACACTTAGATTCTATGATTTCCTGCAATTAATACATCATAGAATACCCAGACATTCATGTTTCTTTATAATATAAGAGTACCTGATGCTCTCATCACGTTTTACGGCTTTAAGTTGCATTTCCAACTTTTATGCTCCGAAAAGACGTTTCAGACTCAACAGAGTCCAAAAGTGCATTTTGTTGTCAAACACTTAGATTCTATGATTTCCTGCATTTAATACATCATAGAATACCAGACATTCATGTTTCTTTATAATATAAGAGTACC